>NW_025745654.1:0-14085 GCF_021184085.1 Oncorhynchus gorbuscha | reverse complement strand
TGGAGTGCTCCTCCCCATCGTGTATCTGGGACAGAATGGCCCCTTGTCCCGTGTCACATGCATCCGTCTGGACCAACATCGGCACCTGGAAATTGGGCGTTACGAGAATTGAATGGGAGCACAGCGCTTCCTTCAGGCGCCAGAACGGCGCTTCTGTCTCGTCCGTCCATTTCACTGTTTTCGGGAGGCGGGCCCTGGTTAGATCGGTGAGGGGGGAAGCTATAGCCACAAAGTTGGGGATGAACCGGCTATAGTATCCTGCCAGTCCCAGGAAGGACTTGAACTGTGTCTTGGTGCGTGGGACGGGCCAGTCACGTACCGCGTGAACATTCCTCTCCTGGGGCTTGATGTTCCCCCGTCCAATCAAATACCCCAGGAACTCCACCTCGTCGAACCCTAGTTTGCATTCCTTGGGGTTTGCTGTCACCCGGCTTGTCTGAGCGCGTCCAGCACCGCCTGGAGGCGCATCAGGTGTTCTTCCCAACCTTGGCTGTGGATGATGATGTCATCCAAATAGGCCGCTGCGTACTGCTGGTGGGTTCGAAGTACTTTTTTCATCAGTCGCTGGAATGTGGGCGGGGCACCGTCGTTCACACCCTGGAAATCATTACAGAAGCGTAGGCTACCGTCCGGTTTGGGCACCAACACGATGGGACTGCACCACGCACTGTGGAACTCTTCAACGACCCCCATCCTCAGCATAGCCTCCACTTCTGGTTTCACGGCCTTCCTTCGGGCCTCCGGAATCCAATATGGCCTCTTTCCTACCGTTTCCGCGTACGGATGTGGTGTTCAGTGAGGGTCGTGCGGCCGGCTTCTCGGAGAACACTGCCATGTTCCGATCAACTGACATTCCTGAGCTCTTGCTTCTGGGCCGGGTCGAGGTCCTCTTTGCTCGGGACCACCACTGGTACCGTTGGCGTCCTGGGTCCCGACAATAACACTGCCAAGGCTGATCTCTCGTGCCACTTCTTCAACAGGTTCACGTGGTAAATCTGTTGGGGTTTCCATCTCCCCTTTTGCCGTGCGCGGTAATTGACAGGTCCCAGCTTCTCGATCACCCCGTATGGCCCGTGCCATGTTGCCAGGAACTTACTTTCGGCCATGGGGATTAAGACCAACACCCTGTCTCCCACCTGGAATTCTCGAGGCAGGGCTCCCTGATTGTAGACCTGGGCTTGGGCGCGTTGGGCCTTCTCCATATGTTCCCTCACGACTGACCATATGGTTGTCATCCACTCCCTCATCGTATCCACGTGCTCTACCACACTGCGTAAGGGGGTCGGTTGAGCTTCCCACACCTCCTTGGCGAGGTCCAGTAGGCCACCTGGCCTCCTCCCGTAGTAGAGTTCAAAGGGGAAACCCCGTGGAGGACTGGGGTACTTCTCGGATTTAGAACATTAGGTGGGGTAGTAGCTGGTCCCAGTTCTTCCCGTCCGCAGCATTTCTTCTGACCATCCGCAGCATTTGTTTGAGCGTTTTATTGAACCTCTCGACGAGCCCATCCGTCTGCGGGTGAAAGACTGAGGTCCGGATTTGCTTAATCTGCAGGACAACACACAAATATTTTATCAGGATCTCGTTTGGGATGCCCACCCGGCTAAAGAGGTGGAAAAGCTCCCGGATGATTCCCTTGGATACCACCGCCCTTAGGGGAATGGCCTCGGGGTACCGGATGGCATAGTCTACTATTACCAGGATGTACCAGTGTCCTCATTCTGTTTTTACCAGGGGTTCCACTATGTGCATGGCGATGCGTTGAAAGTGCACCCCGATGATCGGTAGGGGGACCAGTGGGTTTCGAAGTGGGCCTTTGGAGCAGTCATTTGACACTCCGAGCAGCTGCGACAGTAGTCTTCCACGGTCCTCCTCATCCCGGGCCAGTGGAACCGGGCGGCGATCTGTTCCCGGGTCTTCTCCATTCCCAGTTGCGCCCCCAACAGGTGGGTGTGGGCCAGCTGAAGAATGGTTCCCACGTACCGTCGGGGCAGCAACAAAACCTCTCGAAGTTCCCCCTGTTGGAGCGACACCTGATACAAAAGGTTATTCTTGATTTGTTTTATTCGATAAAGTGCATATTTATATCCAAAATTCTCATTTTACATTGGCGTGTTATGTTCAGTAGTTCCAAAACATGCAGTGATTTTGCAGAGAGCCACATCAATTTACATAAATACTCATAATAAACATTGATAAGAGATACAACAATTATACATGGATCTTGAGATAAACTTCTCCTTAATGCAACCGCTGTGTCAGATTTTTTTTTTAATTAACGGAAAAAGCATACCATGCAATAATCTGTGTACGGCGCTCAAAGACCAAAACAGCCAAAGAGATATCCTCCATGTTGTGGAGTCAACATTAGTCAGAAATAGCATTATAAATATTCACTTACCTTTGATAGTCTTCATCAGAATGCACTCCCAGGAATCCCAGTTCCACAATAAATGTTTGATTTGTTCGATAAAGTTCCTCATTTATGTCCAAATACCTCCTTTTGTTAGGGCGTTTGGTAAACAAATCCAAACGCACGTGCAAGTCCATCCGAAAGGTCGGACGAAAAGTCCCAAAAAGTTATATTACAGGTTGTAGAAACATGTCAAACAAAGTATAGAATCAATCTTTAGGATGCTTTTATCATAAATCTTCAGTAATGTCCCAACTGGAGAATTCCTTTGTCTGTAGAAAAGCAAACTGACAAACTGGTGGAATACGAAAAATCTGTTTTATGCTGATCCTTATCTTTGGGCACTGTAGAAAAAGACTGAAACCTCCCCGCTTGTGCTTATAAATGTAGATAGCAACCCTTTCTTGAAGGCAACACTTGAACCGTTCGAGAAGTATGAGTGTCTTTAAATCCTCAAGGTCATTGACCTCTTGAGAACCACACCACCGACATGCTTGTTCCCTTGCGAATTCAACATGGGAGGGGGATCTTGGCTTTGTGACCCAAAGCAAAAGAGGTGGGTCATATGAGGGATCTGAGAGACACTCCTGGGGGTGTCCACTGAAAGTTGACTAGCAACAGCAACTTGCACCTAAAAGACGCCCACTAAAGAGGAAAACAAAATTACAACGCACACCAAACCAGACCAGACCAGAAGCAAATAAACCAAAAGGTTGAGCAAAATTAAAACAAGAATGATCAGATAAAGGATATATTTTTAGAAATAAAATAGAGAGAGCCAATCAATACAGGTGTTAACGTCTTGGAACTACCCCACCCAGATCCACACAACGGACAAAAAATATTACTAGAAAATATTCATATTCATGAAACCACAAGTAAAATATATTGAAACACAGCTTAGCCTTTTGTTAATCACCCTGTCATCTCAGATTTTGAAATTATGCTTTAAAACCAAAGCAAGACAAGCATTTGTGTAAGTTTATTGATAGCCTAGCATAGCATTATGCCTAGCTAGCAGCAGGCAGCTTGGTCACAAAAATCAGAAAAGCAATCAAATTAAATAATTTACCTTTGATGAGCTTCGGATGTTTTCACTCATGAGACTCCCAGTTAGATAGCAAATGTTCCTTTTTTCCATAAAGATGATTTTTGTAGCCAAAATAGCTCCGTTTGTTCTTCACGTTTGGCTGAGAAATCGACCGGAAAATGCGGTCACGACAACGCCGAACAATATTCCAAATTAGATTCATAATATCGACAGAAACATGGCAAAGGTTTTTTATAATCAATCCACAAGGTGTTTTTCAAATATCTATTCGATAATATATCAACCGGGTTGTTAGTAGGAGAGAGACAAACAATGGCCGCATTTGTCTATTATGCACAAATCACTCAGAGCCACCAGCTGACCACTTACGCAATGTTGTCGCTCACGCTCATTTTCTAAATAAAAGCCTGAAACTATGTCTTGTGACACTAGACACATTAGGGAAGCCATAGAAAAAGGAATCTGGTTGATATCCCTTTCACTGCTCAATAGGGACGCATAGGAGAGGTTTCTAAATAAGAGTCACTTCCTGATTGGAGTTTTCTCAGGCTTTCGCCTGCAAAATCAGTTCTGTTATACTCACAGGCAATATTTTTACAGTTTTGGAAACTTTAGAGTGTTTTCTATCCTAAGCTGTCAATTATATACATATTATATTATCTGGTCCTGAAAAATAGCCTGTTTACTTTGGGAACGTTATTTTTCCAAAAATGAAAATAGTGCCCCCTAGTTTCAAGAGGTTAACCCACCACATCTCTCAAGCTAACTGGAGTACTGGGCCAGCCACTGTTAAATATCACCTGTGCCAGTACAGTTGAAACACCTTCTGAGTAATGAGATGACAAGCCAGAACTGGTGAAACATCTTCTGACTAATGAGATGACAACAAGCCAACACAGTTGAAACACCTTCTGACTAATGAGATGACAAAGCGTGCACTGTTGCGAATGTATTGTGTGAGTCTCTTTGCACGAGTACAGATGATGAGAATGAGTGGATGATGGTGAAGTAGAGTGGAGGGTTAAAAATGGTTAAAGTTGGAAAGGAACAGCAGTTTATGGTTGGAATGTGATTTACGAGCAGGGCGGCTTTTTTGAGTGACACGTCTGCAGCCTCGAAGATGGTGAAGGATGAATTGGGTAAAGTGGAATCAGTCAGAGTGACCAGGAGTGGTAATGGTGTTAATTTTGTGTGTGTCAAAAGCACAAAAGGAGAAAGCTCTGTGCTTCTAAAAAGATGTTGATGTATGATGTGGAAAGCTATGATTTTCAGAGTAGGGCACCAGTTAAATGTGTCATCTCTGTTTGTCATCTCTGTGTTTGTTGAAGGAATAAATATGTAGTCAGATGAAACATGCTTTTGTAATTGTGATGGGAATCATGTGCCCGAGTTCCTGTAGCTAGGATCAGGGCCATCCAGCAGGTCTCTTATGTGGAGGTAGTGAAAATAGCTGAAGGAATGAGTAGAGAGGAGATGGTAGTGGATGTCCCACAGTGTGCAGTGAATGCAATGCAGGAGAAAGATCACAACACACTAATAGTGAAGAAGGTGGACTTGGTTGTGTTTATAAATGACTCACTACTCAAACTAATACAAAATCAAAGAAGCTAGACATTGTGAAACCGGCAAATAGATTTCTGGATCTCCAGGAATTTACAGCCAAAATGTTACAGGGACTACTGAATGAAGAGGTTCCCCCCTCCCAGGTTCCTGAGCCTGGGAGGGATCTGAATAGGAGTTTAAATCAGACTGAAAGAGTACACTTTTTTGTTTGGGGTATTTTAAGGTGTCGGCAATAAACCTCAAAGAAGAAAAAGAGATGACAATGATGGCGCCGGGAGACATGGCAGCTCTGTTTCTAGCTCATAAGCAACTTTTCAGTATTCTGTTTTTTTGTGTGCTATTTCTTAATTTATTAGCCCAGAACTGCTACACCCCTTCCCGGATGCCTACTAGGCCCTCCCTCGCCCTCCCTTCAGCAAATCAGGTCACGACTCCATTTGGCAAGTCTCTATGGGTGACCAGGAGATTCTGTCTACCACATACGAAAACCTCCGTGGAGCTCATAAGTGTAGCTATGCAACCTATTTTGGCGGTTCACAATATCAGCAGTACGGATGTGGAATGCGAGTGGAGAAAGCTGCAGCCTTGCGAAACACCAGGTGCATGTCAGTGGAGACCTGTACTCCTGTCAAGATCATAACCTCCCGAGAGCCGATGAAGAGGATCTTCAGTGGCTAAGTAACTGTCTCTGGGAATGTTCAGTAGAATGACATTTCTCCTTGAACCTGAGCCAGAACAATCGCTACCTTCCCTGTCTGCACCGGACAATGTTAAAAAACAAGGGCATCTCGGGCATGCTGGCATGGCGCTATCGGTGGGAGCAGCAGAAAGGCTATACGGCAGGCAACAGTTGGACAGTGCACCAACCCCAACTGGCACACCATGAGAAGGAGGTTGACCAACAGCTTCTAAAAAAGGGTCCTGAGAATAGAGTCGTTGGATGGGGTGTTGTCTGTAAAGTGGGCACAGATAATGAAGAGGAGGGCATCAAGGCATTCAAATGGCTGAGGATGGATGTGCAGAAGTAAGGACTTTGGATCACGGGTTCTTGGTGCATCGTCAGATGGTCTGGTGGGCATCACAAGCAGTGGTGGGAGGTCAAGTGTCTCTATGGTGAAAGGGACCTTTTTATTGAAGAGGCAGTGAAGTCTAAGGATTTCTATATCAATGAGGAAGGGACTTGTAGCCTCCGGGAAGAACATCCTTACTGGTATCAAGTCCCAAGGTCAGCTTCACATCACTGGAAGAACACCTGCTTCTTTGGTTTGTGAACCACCAAAGCCTCAATCACCATCCCCATCCAGCGTGAGGGAAGCAAATGGTCAAAAATATTCCACAAAGTTCATGCAAAACACACTTGTTATGCAGGTGAATGAGGACCCAAAAGCGACTTGGCGAAAACAGAGTCTTTAATCCAGTAAAGTAAATATACAATCATAAAGCACAATTCCACTCGTAATGACGAGAACAGACTGGAGACTCGATCATGAACTGCAGGTTGCCTCGGGAAGGCACCTGAACGTAGCAGACTCAGACACCTGCTCACCACGCAGCATCTGAGGGAAACACGACACGACAGGGCGATACACAGACACAGCACGGTGAACAATAGACAAGGATCCGACAGGGCAGAAACGGAAAACAAGGGGAGAAATAGGGACTCTAATCAGGGAAAAAGATAGGGAACAGGTGTGGGAAGACTAAATGATTGATTAGGGAATAGGAACAGCTGGGAGCAGGAACGGAACGATAGAGAGAAGAGAGACAGGAAGGGAGAGAGAAAAAGGGGAACGAACCTAAAAAGACCAGCAGGGGGAAAACGAACAGAGGGAAAAGCAAAATGACAAGACAATATAAGACAAAACATGACAGTACCCCCCCACTCACCGAGCGCCTCCTGGCGCACTCGAGGAGGAATCCTGGCGGCAACGGAGGAAATCATCAATAAGTGAACGGTCCAGCACGCCCCGAGACGGAACCCAACTCCTCTCCTCAGGACCGTAACCCTCCCAATCCACTAAGTATTGGTGACCCCGTCCCGAGAACGCATGTCCATGATCCTACGTACCTTGTAAATAGGTGCGCTCGACAAGGACGGGAGGGGGGGAGGGAAGACGAACGGGGGTGCGAAGAAAGGGCTTGACACAGGAGACATGGAAGACAGGATGGACGCGACGAAGATGTCGCGGAAGAAGCAGTCGCACAGCGACAGGATTGACGACCTGGGAGACACGGAACGGACCAATGAACCGCGGAGTCAACTTACGAGAAGCTGTCGTAAGAGGAAGGTTGCGAGTGGAAAGCCACACTCTCTGGCCGCAACAATACCTTGGACTCTTAATCCTACGTTTATTGGCGGCTCTCACAGTCTGTGCCCTGTAACGGCAAAGTGCAGACCTCACCCTCCTCCAGGTGCGCTCACAACGTTGGACAAACGCTTGAGCGGAGGGAACGCTGGACTCGGCAAGCTGGGATGAGAACAGAGGAGGCTGGTAACCCAGACTACTCTGAAACGGAGATAACCCGGTAGCAGACGAAGGGAAGCGAGTTGTGAGCGTATTCTGCCCAGGGGAGCTGTTCTGCCCAAGACGCAGGGTTTCTGAAAGAAAGGCTGCGTAGTATGCGACCAATCGTCTGATTGGCCCTCTCTGCTTGACCGTTAGACTGGGGATGAAACCCGGAAGAGAGACTGACGGACGCACAATCAAACGACAGAACTCCCTCCAAAACTGTGACGTGAATTGCGGGCCTCTGTCTGAAACGGCGTCTAACGGGAGGCCATGAATTCTGAACACATTCTCGATGATGATTTGTGCCGTCTCCTTAGCGGAAGGAAGTTTAGCGAGGGAATGAAATGTGCCGCCTTAAAGAACCTATCGACAACCGTAAGAATCACAGTCTTCCCCGCAGACAAAGGCAGACCGGTAATGAAGTCTAGGGCGATGTGAGACCATGGTCGAGAAGGAATGGGGAGCGGTCTGAGACGACCGGCAGGAGGAGAGTTACCTGACTTAGTCTGCGCGCAGTCCGAACAAGCAGCCACGAAACGGCGCGTGTCATGCTCCTGAGTCGGCCACCAAAAGCGCTGGCGAATAGACGCAAGAGTGCCTCGAACACCGGGATGACCAGCTAACTTGGCAGAGTGAGCCCACTGAAGAACAGCCAAACGAGTGGAAACAGGAACGAAAAGAAGGTTACTAGGACAAGCGCGCGGCGACGCAGTGTGCGTGAGTGCTTGCTTAACCTGTCTTTCAATTCCCCAGACTGTCAACCCGACAACACGCCCATAAGGAAGAATCCCTCAGGATCAGTAGAAGCCACAGAAGAACTAAAAAGACGGGATAAGGCATCAGGCTTGGTGTTCTTGCTACCCGGACGGTAAGAAATCACAAACTCGAAACGAGCGAAAAACAACGCCCAACGAGCTTGACGAGCATTAAGTCGTTTGGCAGAACGGATGTACTCAAGGTTCTTATGGTCTGTCCAAACGACAAAAGGAACGGTCGCCCCCTCCAACCACTGTCGCCATTCGCCTAGGCTAAGCGGATGGCGAGCAGTTCGCGGATTACCCCACATCATAGTTGCGTTCAGATGGCGACAGGCGATGAGAAAAAATAAGCGCAAGGATGAACCTTATCGTCAGACTGGAAGCGCTGGGATAGAATGGCTCCCACGCCTACCTCTGAAGCGTCAACCTCGACAATGAATTGTCTAGTGACGTCAGGAGTAACGAGGATAGGAGCGGACGTAAAACGTTCTTTTAGAAGATCAAAAGCTCCCTGGGCGGAACCGGACCACTTAAAACACGTCTTGACAGAAGTAAGAGCTGTGAGAGGGGCAGCAACTTGACCGAAATTACGAATGAAACGCCGATAGAAATTAGCGAAACCTAGAAAGCGCTGCAACTCGACACGTGACCTTGGAACGGGCCAATCACTGACAGCTTGGACCTTAGCGGAATCCATCTGAATGCCTTCAGCGGAAATAACGGAACCGAGAAAAGTAACGGAGGAGACATGAAAAGAGCACTTCTCAGCCTTTACGTAGAGACAATTCTCTAAAAGGCGCTGTAGAACACGTCGAACGTGCTGAACATGAATCTCGAGTGACGGTGAAAAAATCAGGATATCGTCAAGATAGACAAAACAAAGATGTTCAGCATGTCTCTCAGAACATCATTAACTAATGCCTGAAAAACAGCTGGCGCATTGGCGAGACCAAACGGCAGAACCCGGTACTCAAAATGCCCTAACGGAGTGTTAAACGCCGTTTCCACTCGTCCCCCTCTCTGATGCGCACGAGATGGTAAGCGTTACGAAGGTCCAACTTAGTAAAGCACCTGGCTCCCTGCAGAATCTCGAAGGCTGATGACATAAGGGGAAGCGGATAACGATTCTTAACCGTTATGTAATTCAGCCCTCGATAATCCACGCAGGGGCGCAGAGTACCGTCCTTCTTCTTAACAAAAAACCCCGCCCCGGCCGGAGAGGAAGAAGGCACTATGGTACCGGCGTCAAGAGACACAGACAAATAATCCTCCAGAGCCTTACGTTCGGGAGCCGACAGAGAGTATAGTCTACCCCGAGGAGGAGTGGTCCCCGGAAGGAGATCAATACTACAATCATACGACCGGTGAGGAGGAAGGGAGTTGGCTCGGGACCGACTGAAGACCGTGCGCAGATCATGATATTCCTCCGGCACTCCTGTCAAATCGCCAGGTTCCTCCTGAGAAGTGGGGACAGAAGAAACGGGAGGGATGGCAGACATTAAACACTTCACATGACAAGAAACGTTCCAGGATAGGATAGAATTACTAGACCAATTAATAGAAGGATTATGACATACTAGCCAGGGATGACCCAAAACAACAGGTGTAAAAGGTGAACGAAAAATCAAAAAAGAAATAGTCTCACTGTGGTTACCAGATACTGTGAGGGTTAAAGGTAGTGTCTCAAATCTGATACTGGGAAGATGACTACCATCTAAGGCGAACATGGGCGTAGGCTTGTCTAACTCTCTGAAAGGAATGTCATGTTTCCGAGCCCATGCTTCGTCCATGAAACAACCCTCAGCCCCAGAGTCTATCAAGGCACTGCATGTAGCACCCGAACCGGTCCAGCGTAGATGGACCGACAAAGTAGTACAGGATCTAGATGGAGAGACCTGAGTAGTAGCGCTCACCAGTAGCCCTCCGCTACTGATGAGCTCTGGCTTTTACTGGACATGAATTAACAAAATGTCCAGCAAGTCCGCAATAGAGGCACAGGCGGTTGGTGATCCTCCGTTCCCTCTCCTTAGTCGAGATGCGAATACCTCCCAGCTGCATGGGCTCAGTCTCTGAGCCAGAGGAGGGAGATGGTTGCGATGCGGAGCAGGGAAACACCGTTGACGCGAGCTCTCTACCACGAGCCTGGTGACGAAGATCTACCCGTCGTTCTATGCGGATGGCGAGAGCAATCAAAGAGTCCACACTTGAAGGAACCTCCCGGGAGAGAATCTCATCTTTAACCACTGCGTGGGTCCCTCCAGAAAACGAGCGAGCAGCGCCGGCTCGTTCCACTCACTAGAGGCAGCAAGAGTGCGAAACTCAATAGAGTAATCCGTTATGGATCGATCACCTTGGCATAGGGAAGCCAGGGCCCTAGAAGCCTCCCTACCAAAAACTGAACGGTCAAAAACCCCTAATCATCTCCTCTTTAAAGTTCTGGTAATTGTTAGAGCAATCAGCCCTTGCCTCCCAGATAGCTGTGCCCCACTCTCGAGCCCGGCCAGTAAGGAGTGAAATGACGTAAGCAACCCGAGCTCTCTCTCTAGAGTATGTGTTGGGTTGGAGAGAGAACACAATATCACACTGGGTGAGAAAGGAGCGGCACTCAGTGGGCTGCCCGGAGTAGCAAGGTGGGTTATTAACCCTAGGTTCCGGAGGCTCGGCAGGCCAGGAAGTAACAGGTGGCACGAGACGAAGACTCTGGAACTGTCCAGAGAGGTCGGAAACCTGAGCGGCCAGGTTCTCCACGGCATGGCGAGCAGCAGACAATTCCTGCTCGTGTCTGCCGAGGAGCATGGCTCCTTGGATCTCGACGGCAGTGTTACGGCGTCTGTAGTCGCTGGGTCCATTCTTTGGTCGGATCCTTCTGTTATGCAGGTGAATGAGGACTCAAAAGCGACTTGGCGAAAACAGTCTTTAATCCAGTAAAGTAAATATACAATCATAAAGCACAATTCCACTCGTAATGACGAGAACAGACTGGAGACTCGATCATGAACTGCAGTTGCCTCGGGAAGGCACCTGAACGTAGCAGACTCAGACACCTGCTCACCACGCAGCATCTGAGGGAAACCGCGACACGACAGGGCGATACACAGACACAGCACGGTGAACAATAGACAAGGATCCGACAGGGCAGAAACGGAACAAGGGGAGAAATAGGGACTCTAATCAGGGAAAAGATAGGAACAGGTGTGGGAAGACTAAATGATTGATTAGGGGAATAGGAACAGCTGGGAGCAGGAATTATGATAGAGAGAAGAGAGAGAGGAAGAGGAGAGAGAAAAGGAGAGCGAACCTAAAAAGACCAGCAGGGGGAAAACGAACAGAGGGAAAAGCAAAATGACAAGACAATATAAGACAAAACATGACAACACTAGGCTCCCAGAATAGGTTATATTACATCCAAGTTTTGCACAAAGCAGCCAACTAAAGTAATGTGGTTAATGTAAGTGTAATCACAAGGTTGGTCTGATTGCATCTCCTCAGTTTCATTCAGTAGTACAACACAATTCACATTGCATTTTATAATGGACACAGTGGGTATTTATATCTGTGATGTTTAATTGATGTCTTACCCCCAGAGTGAGAGAGAGTACAGTCGTGGCCAAAAGTTTTGAGAATGACACCAAAATAAATTTTCACAGTCTGCTGCCTCAGTTTATATGATGGCAATTTGCATATACTCCAGAATGTTATGAAGAGTGATCAGATGAATTGCAATTAATTGCAAAGTCCCTCTTTGCTATGCAAATGAACTGAATCCCCAAAAAACATTCCTACTGCATTTCAGCCCTGCCACATAAGGACCAGCTGACATCATGTCAGTGATTCTCTCGTTAACACAGGTGTGAGTGTTGACGAGGACAAGGCTGGAGATCATTCTGTCATGCTGATTGAGTTTGAATAACAGACTGGAAGCTTCAAAAGGAGGGTGGTGCTAGGAATCATTGTTCCTCCCTCAACCATGGTTACCTGCAAGGAAACATGTGCAGTCATCATTGCTTGCACAAAAAGGACTTCACAGGCAAGGATATTGCTGCCAGTAAGATTGCACCTAAATCAACCTTTTATCGGATCATCAAGAACTTCAAGGAGAGCGGTTCAATTGTTGTGAAGAAGGCTTCAGGTCGCCCAAGTAAGTCCAGCAAGCGCCAGGACCGTCTCCTAAAGTTGATTCAGCTGCAGGATAGGGGCACCACCAATACAGAGCTTGCTCAGGAATGGCAGCAGGCAGGTGTGAGTGCATCTGCATGCACAGTGAGGCGAACTTTTGGGTGATGGCCTGGTGTCATGAAGGGCAGCAAAGAAGCCACTTCTCTCCAGGAAAAACATCAGGCACAGACAGATATTCTACAAAAAGTCATTTTCTCTGATGAATCCCCTTTCCGATTGTTTGGGGCATCCGGAAAAAAGCTTGTCAGGAAAATACAAGGTGAGCTTTACCATCAGTCCTGTGTCATGCCAACAGTAAAGTATCCTGAGACCATTCATGTGTGGGGCTGCTTCTCAACCAAGGGAGTGGGCTCACTCACAATTTTTCCTAAGAACACAGCCATGAATAAAGAATGGTATCAACACATCCTCCGAGAGCAACTTCTCCCAACCATCCATGAACAGTTTGGTGACGAACAATGCCTTTTCCAGTATGATGGAACACCTTGCCATAAGGAAAAAGTGATAACTAAGTGGCTCGAGGAACAAAACATAGATATTTTACGTCCATGGCCAGGAAACTCCCCAGACCTTAATCCCATTGAGAACTTGTGGTCAAGCCTCAAGAGGCGGGTCGACAAACAGAAACTCACACATTCTGACAAACTCCAAGCATTGATTATGCAAGAATGGGCTGCCATCAGTTAGGATGTGGCACAGAAATTAATTGACAGATTGCCAGGGCGGATTACAGTGGTATTGAAAAGAAGTGTCAACACTGGGACTCTTTGCATCAACTTCATGTAATTGTCAATAAAAGCCTTTGACATTTATGAAATGCTTGTTATTATACTTCAGTATTCCATAGTAACATCTGACAAAATATCTAAAGACACTGAAGCAGCAAACTTTGTGGAAATTAATATTGTGTCACTCTCAAAACTTTTGGCTGATGGTGGCGTTGATCATGCGCTGCTCCTCATGGGGGGAACCTGGCCCACATCTCACACCTCATGTCTAAAATATGGGGAAAAGGGGATATAACTCACAATTTTGATGCATCTACAAATTCAATGTTTTACCCAATATTGTATCATATTTGATGAGTTACTGACCTGTCCATCCACAGGCTCAATGTGCTCTAGTCTCCACAACTGGATGCTCCCGCTCAGATCACACTGGCACCGGATGTCCATGCATCAGATGGTCTGAAGGATCCATTTCTGTTGGACTGGAAAACAGAGACATTTGGTAAGTGGTAGGTATTTTTCAATGCTGTATCACCATCTTTATTTGGACAGAAAATGCATTGTTTATTATAACACAAACACACCTTGGACAATGTGATAAGTGGTCCCTCAACACCCAATCTTAAGTCATGAGAACCATACACAAACGTGACAAACATACAGATATATCTACAAATCCATTATTGTATAAAGTTTCATGAGTTACATACCTGTCGTCCACAGGCTCGATCTGCTGTAGTCTGTACAACTGGACGCTTGCGCTCCGATCACACTGGCACAGGATGTCCATTCACTGGATGACCTGAGGGATGCACTCCTGTTGGACTGGAAAACAAAGGGACATTTGGTCAGTGGTGGGTCTTTTTCAATGCCATATCAACATCTTTAT
>NW_025745653.1:0-14119 GCF_021184085.1 Oncorhynchus gorbuscha | reverse complement strand
TGTCATGTTTTGTCATTGATTATCATGCCTTGTCCTTGTTCTTCTCCTTCTATTCGTTTCCCTCTGCTGGTCTTATTAGGTTCTTTCCCTTTTCTATCCCTCTCTCTCCCCCTCCCTCTCTCACTCTCCCGCTCTCTCTTCTCTCTATCGTTCCGTTCCTGCTCCCAGCTGTTCCTATTCCCCCTAATCAATCATTTAGTCTTCCCACACCTGTTCCCGATCCTTTTCCCTGATTAGAGTCCCTATTTCTCTCCTTGTTATTCGTTTCTGCCCTGTCCGGTTTTGTCTAGAATTCACCGTGCTGTGTTTGTGTATCGCCCTGTCGTGTCGTGTTTTCCTCAGATGCTGCGTGGGTGAGCAGGTGTCTGAGTCTGTTTGGTTCATGCCTTCCCGAGGCAACCTGCTGTTCACCTGCTGTTCAAGATCGAGTCTCCAGTTTGTCCTCGTCATTTCGAGTGAAAGTTGTGTTTTTTTGATTGTATTTACTTTACTGGATTAAAGACTCTGTTTTCGCCAAGTCGCTTTTGGGTCCTCTTTCACCTGCATGACAGAAGGAACCGACCAAGGAATGGACCCAGCGACTTCAGACGCTCGTTACACTGCCGTCGAGATCCAAGGAGCCATGCTCGGCAGACACGAGCAGGAATTGTCTGCTGCTCGCCATGCCGTGGAGAACCTGGCCGCTCAGGTTTCCGACCTCTCTGGACAGTTCCAGAGTCTTCGTCTCGTGCCACCTGTTACTTCCTGGCCTGCCGAGCCTCCAGAACCTAGGGTTAATAACCCACCTTGCTACTCGGGCAGCCCACTGAGTGCCGCTCCTTTCTCACGCAGTGTGAGATTGTGTTCTCTCTCAACCCAACACATACTCTAGAGAGAGAGCTCGGGTTGCTTACGTCATTTCACTCCTTACTGGCCGGGCTCGAGAATGGGGCACAGCTATCTGGGAGGCAAGGGCTGATTGCTCTAACAAGTACCAGAACTTTAAAGAGGAGATGATTCGGGTTTTTGACCGTTCAGTTTTTGGTAGGGAGAGGCTTCTAGGGCCCTGGCTTCCTATGCCAAGGTGAACGGTCCATAACGGATTATTCTATTGAGTTTCGCACTCTTGCTGCCTCTAGTGAGTGGAACGAGCCGGCGCTGCTCGCTCGTTTTCTGGAGGGACTCCACGCAGTGGTTAAGGATGAGATTCTCTCCCGGGAGGTTCCTTCAGATGTGGACTCTTTGATTGCTCTCGCCATCCGCATAGAACGACGGGTAGATCTTCGTCACCGGGCTCGTGGAAGAGAGCTCGCATCAACGGTGTTTCCCTGCTCCGCATCGCAACCATCTCCCTCCTCTGGCTCAGAGACTGAGCCCATGCAGCTGGGAGGGATTCGCATCTCGACTAAGGAGAGGGAACGGAGGATCACCAACCGCCTGTGCCTCTATTGCGGAGTTGCTGGACATTTTGTTAATTCATGTCCAGTAAAAGCCAGAGCTCATCTGTAAGCGGAGGGCTACAGGTGAGCGCAACTACTCAAGTCTCTCCATCAAAATCCTGTACTACTTTGTCGGTCCATCTACGCTGGACCGGTTCGGGTGCCAGCATGTAGTGCCTTGATAGACTCTGGGGCTGAGGGTTGTTTCATGGACGAAGCATGGGTTCGGAAACATGACATTCCTTTCAGAGAGTTAGAGAAGCCTACGCCCATGTTCGCCTTAGATGGTAGTCATCTTCCCAGTATCAGATTTGAGACACTACCTTTAACCCTCTCACAGTATCTGGTAACCACAGTGAGACTATTTCTTTTTGATTTTTCGTTCACCGTTTACACCTGTTGTTTTGGGTCATCCCTGGCTAGTATGTCATAATCCTTATATTAATTGGTCTAGTAATTCTATCCTATCCTGGAACGTTTCTTGTCATGTGAAGTGTTTAATGTCTGCCATCCCTCCCCGTTTCTTCTGTCCCTACTTCTCAGGAGGAACCTGGCGATTTGACAGGAGTGCCGGAGGAATATCATGATCTGCGCACGGTCTTCAGTCGGTCCCGAGCCAACTCCCTTCCTCCTCACCGGTCGTATGATTGTAGTATTGATCTCCTTCCGGGGACCACTCCCCCTCGGTAGACTATACTCTCTGTCGGCTCCCGAACGTAAGGCTCTCGAGGATTATTTGTCTGTGTCTCTTGACGCCGGTACCATAGTGCCTTCTTCCTCTCCGGCCGGGGCGGGGTTCTTTTTGTTAAGAAGAAGGACGGTACTCTGCGCCCCTGCGTGGATTATCGAGGGCTGAATGACATAACGGTTAAGAATCGTTATCCGCTTCCCCTTATGTCATCAGCCTTCGAGATTCTGCAGGGAGCCAGGTGCTTTACTAAGTTGACCTTCGTAACGCTTACCATCTCGTGCGCATCAGAGAGGGGGACGAGTGGAAAACGGCGTTTAACACTCCGTTAGGGCATTTTGAGTACCGGGTTCTGCCGTTTGGTCTCGCCAATGCGCCAGCTGTTTTTCAGGCATTAGTTAATGATGTTCTGAGAGACATGCTGAACATCTTTGTTTTTGTCTATCTTGACGATATCCTGATTTTTCTCCGTCACTCGAGATTCATGTTCAGCACGTTCGACGTGTTCTACAGCGCCTTTTAGAGAATTGTCTCTACGTAAAGGCTGAGAAGTGCTCTTTTCATGTCTCCTCCGTTACTTTTCTCGGTTCCGTTATTTCCGCTGAAGGCATTCAGATGGATTCCGTCTAAGGTCCAAGCTGTCAGTGATTGGCCCGTTCCAAGGTCACGTGTCGAGTTGCAGCGCTTTTTAGGTTTCGCTAATTTCTATCGGCGTTTCATTCGTAATTTCGGTCAAGTTGCTGCCCCTCTCACAGCTCTTACTTCTGTCAAGACGTGTTTTAAGTGGTCCGGTTCCGCCCAGGGAGCTTTTGATCTTCTAAAAGAACGTTTTACGTCCGCTCCTATCCTCGTTACTCCTGACGTCACTAGACAATTCATTGTCGAGGTTGACGCTTCAGAGGTAGGCGTGGGAGCCATTCTATCCCAGCGCTTCCAGTCTGACGATAAGGTTCATCCTTGCGCTTATTTTCTCATCGCCTGTCGCCATCTGAGCGCAACTATGATGTGGGTAACCGTGAACTGCTCGCCATCCGCTTAGCCCTAGGCGAATGGCGACAGTGGTTGGAGGGAGCGACCGTTCCTTTTGTCGTTTGGACAGACCATAAGAACCTTGAGTACATCCGTTCTGCCAAACGACTTAATGCCCGTCAAGCTCGTTGGGGCGTTGTTTTCGCTCGTTTCGAGTTTGGATTTCTTACCGTCCGGGGCAAGAACACCAAGCCTGATGCCTTATCCCGTCTGTTTAGTTCTTCTGTGGCTTCTACTGATCCCGAGGGGATTCTTCCTTATGGGCGTGTTGTCGGGTTAACAGTCTGGGGAATTGAAAGACAGGTTAAGCAAGCACTCACGCACACTGCGTCGCCGCGCGCTTGTCCTAGTAACCTCCTTTTCGTTCCTGTTTCCACTCGTCTGGCTGTTCTTCAGTGGGCTCACTCTGCCAAGTTAGCTGGTCATCCCGGTGTTCGAGGCACTCTGCGTCTATTCGCCAGCGCTTTTGGTGGCCGACTCAGGAGCGTGACACGCGCCGTTTCGTGGCTGCTTGTTCGGACTGCGCGCAGACTAAGTCGGGTAACTCTCCTCCTGCCGGTCGTCTCCAGACCGCTCCCCATTCCTTCTCGACCATGGTCTCACATCGCCCTAGACTTCATTACCGGTCTGCCTTTGTCTGCGGGGAAGACTGTGATTCTTACGGTTGTCGATAGGTTCTCTAAGGCGGCACATTTCATTCCCCGCTAAACTTCCTTCCGCTAAGGAGACGGCACAAATCATTATCGAGAATGTATTCAGAATTCATGGCCTCCCGTTAGACGCCGTTTCAGACAGAGGCCCGCAATTCACGTCACAGTTTTGGAGGGAGTTCTGTCGTTTGATTGGTGCGTCCGTCAGTCTCTCTCCGGGTTTCATCCCCAGTCTAACGGTCAAGCAGAGAGGGGCCAATCAGACGATTGGTCGCATACTACGCAGCTTTCTTTCAGAAACCCTGCGTCTTGGGCAGAACAGCTCCCCTGGGCAGAATATGCTCACCCGCTTCCTTCGTCTGCTACCGGGTTATCTCCGTTTCAGAGTAGTCTGGGTTACCAGCCTCCTCTGTTCTCATCCCAGCTTGCCGAGTCCAGCGTTCCCTCCGCTCAGCGTTTGTCCAACGTTGTGAGCGCACCTGGAGGAGGGTGAGGTCTGCACTTTGCCGTTACAGGGCACAGACTGTGAGAGCCGCCAATAAACGCAGGATTAAGAGTCCAAGGTATTGTTGCGGCCAGAGAGTGTGGCTTTCCACTCGCAACCTTCCTCTTACGACAGCTTCTCGTAAGTTGACTCCGCGGTTCATTGGTCCGTTCCGTGTCTCCCAGGTCGTCAATCCTGTCGCTGTGCGACTGCTTCTTCCGCGACATCTTCGTCGCGTCCATCCTGTCTTCCATGTCTCCTGTGTCAAGCCCTTTCTTCGCACTCCCGTTCGTCTTCCCTCCCCCCCTCCCGTCCTTGTCGAGAGCGCACCTATTTACAAGGTACATAAGATCATGGACATGTGTTCTCGGGGACGGGGTCACCAATACTTAGTGGATTGGGAGGGTTACGGTCCTGAGGAGAGGAGTTGGGTTCCGTCTCGGGACGTGCTGGACCGTTCACTCATTGATGATTTCCTCCGTTGCCGCCAGGATTCCTCCTCGAGTGCGCCAGGAGGCGCTCGGTGAGTGGGGGGTACTGTCATGTTTTGTCATTGATTATCATGCCTTGTCCCTGTTCTTCTCCTTCTATTCGTTTCCCTCTGCTGGTCTTATTAGGTTCTTTCCCTCTTTCTATCCCTCTCTCTCCCCCTCCCTCTCTCACTCTCCCGCTCTCTCTTCTCTCTATCGTTCCGTTCCTGCTCCCAGCTGTTCCTATTCCCCTAATCAATCATTTAGTCTTCCCACACCTGTTCCCGATCCTTTTCCCTGATTAGAGTCCCTATTTCTCTCCTTGTTATTCGTTTCTGCCCTGTCGGTTCCTTGTCTAGAATTCACCGTGCTGTGTTTGTGTATCGCCCTGTCGTGTCGTGTTTTCCTCAGATGCTGCGTGGTGAGCAGGTGTCTGAGTCTGTTTGGTTCAAGTGCCTTCCCGAGGCAACCTGCTGTTCACCTGCTGTTCAAGATCGAGTCTCCAGTTTGTCCTCGTCATTTCGAGTGAAAGTTGTGTTTTTTGATTGTATTTACTTTACTGGATTAAAGACTCTGTTTTCGCCAAGTCGCTTTTGGGTCCTCTTTCACCTGCATGACAACATTGCCAAATATAAACTCTTTAATCCCACCCCTCAGCCACTCTCAGCCCACCCCATGTACAGTATCACCATAGACCACCCTTGTTTGGTTTCGAGGGTGGTCTGAGATGGCAGAGATTCTTAGCTTTGCCTCTATTCAGCAGTTTCATCCAGAGCATCATGGCATGTGTAGCTCTTTATGATAGCCACATTAGCAGGTAATTATCATTTCCTTTTGGAAGGGTAAATACAGCAAATATATTGAAAAAAGTCAACTTGTCCAAGAGAGATTTACATGGGTATCAAAACAACAGCCTACACGAAAACACAGCCCTTATTTTAAGTGTTTTTAAAAGATGTCAACATTTTTACTTGAAGACACAGACTTAATGTGCGCTGGAACTTGTCAAGATTAAATAAAGTGCTAATTGCTATTGTAGAAACTTGTAAAAGTGTGAATATGGTTTGTTTAGTGCAAGTTGTGTATGTGCCATATTCAACAGTGTGTCTGCTGAATGTGGTGGGAAGGAGCATACTGTCAGATTTTTTTTTCACAATTGTTTTTCTCAGTGGAAGTTCTCAGTGGTAAAGTGTCCAGGGATATTTAGTCATGTCCGCTCCATCTCTGTCTCTGTTTCTGTCTGCAGGTTTGCTCCTGTCAGTGAGCAGTCCCCAGTAGGCAGACCGGTGGGCAGCATCCTGGCAGCTGCCATCAACCAGACCATCTTCTACTCCATCGTGGGAGGAAACAAAGGTGGTAAGTTCAGACATTACCCCCTGGTGCCATAGATAGAAGAAACACTCACCAAAAGAGGAAAACATCATATTTCTGTTTATTAAATTATTGCAATAACATACAATCTATTGAATAATGTACAATCCATTCTACAAAAAATTGGATGCACTTTACTTGTGTTACAATTGCATCCAGGGAAATCAAGAGTGGAGACGTGCAAATGGTTAGCTCCAGTCTAAATATCAAAGGAGGGAGGGACAGAGGAGAGATGCGGCCAGTGATTTCTACTCTCCTGAAATAGCAGCCATGAAGAGTGCTTCTCAGGGAAGGAGAACAGGTGTCTGAGACCACAGTGGAAGTTTATTTTATCACAGTCCATTTCCATGTCTGTGAAGTCAATGTGCGATAGTCTTTATTAATGTGTGATGCACAGTCTACTCCTGATTAATGCATTGACTTGGGAATGTCCCAAATGTGTGCTTTAAACTTGAGCATCTGGAACTAATTAAATGTAACTCTTAAACCGAGTGTGCAACTACAGTACAGCAGCTGGGTGCAAAAAGTTTTAAAAAAAAACAAGAGGTTATCATTTTTGTGGTTGGTCTTTGGCACACCAACACACAACATATTGTATCTTTTACCTCTCAGATGTTATGTCTCCTATAAGGGGAGCTTTGAGTGGTCCAACTGACATTTTGGTGTACAAAGCGCCCTGTGAACTTTGTAGAGACCTGTGCCTTATAGTGCCAGAAAACCCAATTGGTGCGCTCTCCGTTACCATTCTGTCAGTGGAGCTGAATTGAACTGTCAGATTTCAGACCCCACATTTGCAAAAGTGATGTGTCACATTTTCTGACTTACCCAGAAAAATAGTAAATTTGCTCTACCTCTGAGTGATGGAGTCCAGCCTGGTAAACAGGCGTCATTCTAGCAAATCCAACAGTTGTGGTGTCATCTCACTGTGATATTCTCAGCCGGATTTAAGTCTCTCAACATGAAAAAATACAATAGAATTTCATATAATTGAAACAAGACCACTTTATTTGTGTCACAGAATAATAAAATCACTTTGTGCTTCAAATCAAATGTTATTAATCACATGCGCCAAATACAACAACTACTTTTACCCATCTACCAATAGGTGCCCTTCTTTGAGAGGCATTGGAAAACATCCCTGGTGTTTGTGGTTGAATCTGTGTTTGAAATGCACCGCTCGCCTGAGGGACCTTACAGCTAATTGTATGTGTGGGGTATAGAGATGAGGTAGTCATTCAAAAATCATGTTAAACACTATTATTGGACACAGAGTGAGTCCATGTATTGATCACATGTTTACTAATATTGTAGAACTTTGTTCTAAAGCTGTATCTGTACCCATTGGAAGCAGTGATCTAGGAAAGCCAAAGTTCCAAAACTGGTCCTAAAATATTGTAAAAAAGATCATGCAAAATATTTTGCTGTGACTCTCATGTGGATGATGTTAAAAATGTTTCTGGTCTCATGTGATTAATAATGAGCATGCAGACACTGCCCTTGATGAATTTATGAAATTGCATCTTCCAATTATTGATAAACATGCACCTGTTGAGGCTCCATGGATTGATGATAGACCTCTCCCATGTTTACAACCATTGAATCTATATGTTTTGACCATGACAGTTTACAATCTAAAGTAACACCAAGTTAGTCTCCTCAAATTGTTCAACAGCCACACCATTCATGACCAGATTCAGCTGAGGTCTAGAACTTAGGGAATGATTTGTACAATGCTCTGTATTTTAGAGATGTTCAGGACCAGTTTATTACTGGCCACCCATTTGAAAACAGACTGCAACCCTTTGTGTGTATGTATACCGAGCATGTCCACATCTTTGTCAGACCATTTTATTGGTAAACTTCAGGGTAATGTAAAGGTAGATGTTTTTACTGATCCAATACATAATATATGGGGACCATTATTAGCATCGTCATAATCACCAAATTATCATAATTACATAAGTTATGTTATACTCACAGACATGATTCAAACTGTTTTAGGAACTTCAGAGTGTTTTCTATCCAAATCTACTAATAATATGCATATCTTATATTCCTGGCATGAGTAGCAGGAAGTTGAAATTGGGCACGCTATTTATCCAAAAGTTAAAATGCTGCCCCTATCCCAAAGAGGTTTAACCTGTAGTGACGCCCATCCCGTGAATGGGACCGTTATCATCATCTGACACTAATTAGCATAACGCAACGAACATAAATCTTCCTAGAAAATATTCCTATTCATGAAAATCACAAGTGAAATATATTGAACATGGCTTAGCCTTTTGTTAATCACCCTGCCATCTCAAATTTTCAAAATATGCTTTACAGCCAACGCTAGCAAGCATTTGTGTAAGTTTATCATAGCCTAGCATAGCGTTATGCCTTGCTAGCAGCAGGCAAACCTGTCACGGAAATCAGAAAAGCAATCAGATGAAATCGTTTACCTTTGATGAACTTAGGATGTTTTCACTCCCAGGTAGACAGCCAAAGTAATTTTTTCCCAAAATATTATTTTTGTAGGCGAAATAGCTCATAGCGTTTGTTCTTCACGTTTGGCTGAGAAATTGCCTGGAAATTGCGGTCACCACAACGGCAAAACATATATTCCAAATTAGCTCCATAATATCGACAGAAACATGGCAAACGTTGTTTACAATCCATCCTCAAGGTGTTTTTCTAATATCTATTCGATAATATATTCGTCGGGACAATTTCATTTTCACTAGGACCGATTGGAATAATGGCTACCTCTGTATTTTATGCGAGAATCTCTCTCGGAGCCACCATGTGACCACTTACGCAATGTGACCGCCTATGGCTATTCTTCAACAGAAATGCGTAAAACTACGTCACAATGCTGTAGACACCTTGGAGAATACGTAGAAAGCGTAAGCTCGTTGATGGTACATTCACAGCTGAATAGGGAGTCATTGAACGCAGCGCTTTCAAAACCAGGGGTACTTCCAGATTGTATTTTTCTCAGGCTTTCGCCTGCAACATCAGTTCTGTTATACTCACAGTCAATATTTAAAAGAAAATTGGAAACGTTAGAGTGTTTTCTATCCAAAGCTGTCAATTATATGCATATTCTAGCATCTTTTCCTGAGAAAATATCCCGTTTAAAACGGAACGTTTTTTTTCTTCCAAAAATGAAAATAATGCCCCCTAACACCAAGAGGTTATTAAAGTACTTCCTCTTTCAAAATATTGTTCAGTGAATCATGAGTGACTCCATCCTTTGTAAAAAGTTTCAGTAAAACAAATTCGGTAGCATTTCGATGTTGAAGGTTGAAAAATAATAGTATTTTTATGGTGTTTCTTTTGCAGTGGCTTCTTCCTTGCTGAGTGGCCTTTCAGGTTATGTCGATATAGGACTCGTTTTACTATGGGTATAGATGCTTTTATACCTGTTTCCTCCAGCATCTTCACAAGGGCCTTTGCTGTTTTTCTGGGTTTTCACAACTAAGTACGTTCATCTAGAGGAGACAGAACGCGTCTCCTTCCTGAGCAGTATGACGGCTGCGTGGTCCCATGGTGTTTATACTTGCGTACTATTGTTTGTACAGATGAACATGGTACCTTCAGGCATTTTGAAACTACAAACTAAATGTATGTAAACTTCCGACTTCAACTGTAGGTATTTAACCTCTCTGCGCACAGAACCCGTTAGCAGGATGAAATTCGACAACATACGGTGATCACTACAGAAATAGTCATTTTGCTGATCCCTGCCTACAGGCAGAAGCTAAAACAAGAGGCTCCCACGCTGAGGTCTGTCCAACGCTGGTCAGACCAAGCTGACTCTACACTCCAAGACTGCTTCCATCACGTGGACTGGGATATGTTTCGTATTGTGTCAGATGGAAATATTGACAAATACGCTGATTCGGTGTGCGAGTTCATTAGAACGTGCGTCGAATATGTCGTTCCCATAGCAACGATAAAAACATTCCCAAACCAGAAACCGTGGATTGATGGCAGCATTCGCGTGAAACTGAAAGCGCGAACCACTGCTTTTAATCAGGGCAAGGTGTCTGGTAATATGTCCGAATATAAACAATGCAACTATTCCCTCCGCAAGGCTATTAAACAAGCTAAGCGCCAGTACAGAGACAAAGTGGAATCTCAATTCAATGGCTCAGACACAAGAGGCATGTGGCAGGGTCTACAGTCAATCACGGACTACAAGAAGAAACCCAGCCCAGTCACGGACCAGGATGTCTTGCTCCCAGGCAGACTAAATAACTTTTTTGCCCGCTTTGAGGACAATACAGTGCCACTGACACGGCCTGCAACGAAAACATGCGGTCTCTCCTTCACTGCAGCCGAGGTGAGTAAGACATTTAAACGTGTTAACCCTCGCAAGGCTGCAGGCCCAGACGGCATCCCCAGCCGCGCCCTCAGAGCATGCGCAGACCAGCTGGCCGGTGTGTTTACGGACATATTCAAACAATCCCTATACCAGTCTGCTCTTCCCACATGCTTCAAGAGGGCCACCATTGTTCCTGTTCCCAAGAAAGCTAAGGTAACTGAGCTAAACGACTACCGCCCCGTAGCACTCACTTCCGTCATCATGAAGTGCTTTGAGAGACTAGTCAAGGACCATATCACCTCCACCCTACCTGACACCCTAGACCCACTCCAATTTGCTTACCGCCCAAATAGGTCCACAGACGATGCAATCTCAACCACACTGCACACTGCCCTAACCCACCTGGACAAGAGGAATACCTATGTGAGAATGCTGTTCATCGACTACAGCTCGGCATTCAACACCATAGTACCCTCCAAGCTCGTCATCAAGCTCGAGACCCTGGGTCTCGACCCCGCCCTGTGCAACTGGGTACTGGACTTCCTGACGGGCCGCCCCCAGGTGGTGAGGGTAGGCAACAACATCTCCTCCCCGCTGATCCTCAACACGGGGGCCCCACAAGGGTGCGTTCTGAGCCCTCTCCTGTACTCCCTGTTCACCCACGACTGCGTGGCCACGCACGCCTCCAACTCAATCATCAAGTTTGCGGACGACACAACAGTGGTAGGCTTGATTACCAACAACGACGAGACAGCCTACAGGGAGGAGGTGAGGGCCCTCGGAGTGTGGTGTCAGGAAAATAACCTCACACTCAACGTCAACAAAACATAGGAGATGATTGTGGACTTCAGGAAACAGCAGAGGGAACACCCCCCTATCCACATCGATGGAACAGTAGTGGAGAGGGTAGCAAGTTTTTAAGTTCCTCGGCATACACATCACAGACAAACTGAATTGGTCCACTCACACTGACAGCGTCGTGAAGAAGGCGCAGCAGCGCCTCTTCAACCTCAGGAGGCTGAAGAAATTCGGCTTGTCACCAAAAGCACTCACAAACTTCTACAGATGCACAATCGAGAGCATCCTGGCGGGCTGTATCACCGCCTGGTACGGCAACTGCTCCCGCCCTCAACCGTAAGGCTCTCAGAGGGTAGTGAGGACTGCACAACGCATCACCGGGGCAAACTACCTGCCCTCCAGGACACCTACACCACCCGATGTTACAGGAAGGCCATAAAGATCATCAAGGACATCAACCACCCAACCACTGCCTGTTCACCCCGCTATCATCCAGAAGGCGAGGTCAGTACAGGTGCATCAAAGCTGGGACCGAGAGACTGAAAAACAGCTTCTATCTCAAGGCCATCAGACTGTTAAACAGCCACCACTAACATTGAGTAGCTGCTGCCAACACACTGTCATTGACACTGACCCAACTCCAGCCACTTTAATAATGGGAATTGATGGGAAATTATGTAAATATATCACTAGCCACTTTAAACAATGCTACCTTATATAATGTTACTTACCCTACATTATTCATCTCATATGCATATGTATATACTGTTCTCTACATCATCGACTGCATCCTTATGTAATACATGTACCACTAGCCACTTTAACTATGCCACTTTGTTTACTTTGTCTACACACTCATCTCATATGTATATACTGTACTCGATACCATCTACTGTATGCTGCTCTGTACCATCACTCATTCATATATCCTTATGTACATATTCCTTATCCCCTTACACTGTGTATAAGACAGTAGTTTTGGAATTGTTAGTTAGATTACTTGTTGGTTATCACTGCATTGTCGGAACTAGAAGCACAAGCATTTCGCTACACTCGCATTAACATATACTAACCATGTGTATGTGTGACAAATACAATTTGATTTGATTTGATTTATTAAACATTCATGAAAATACAAGTGTCTCATATGTTTCGAAAGCCTAGAATCTTGCAGATTTAAAAAATGATTTACTGCGAAAGAATACGATGCGATTATCTGAGGATAGAGCCACATAAAAAACAACTATTTCAACGGGACGTATTTCGCGGGACGTATTGACTGAAAGTAACCGATTTGAAGACAACAAGTAATGACATCATTGAGCACCAATGATATGACCACTGTTTGTTGATTGACTGTATTTTAACCCAATGACCACTGATCGTCTGGAAATCTAGCTGGGTAGATAGCCAATGAGCTGAGTAAACGGCAATATGTCATGTTTATGTGTTGGAAGACCAACCCATGTAGTAAACTCCGGCGTAAAGAGGGTCATTCGCCATTGAAGTTTCATACCGGAAGGAGCAACGCATGTTACACACAGCGTTGTTTTGGAAAAGCGCGTCTTCAGCTGTTTATATATCAATCAGTATGGCGACTAAGTCAGGGAAATCTAAATTTAAGTCTCGATATACAGATGTACACACAATTTTAGAAGAAATTGATCGGTAAAATGAGAGAGATTGTTGGAGAACGATTCATTTAGAGATTCCCAATTGGAGGAATATTTTTTGAACGGAGAGGACATCGTCTTGGGCTGGTAAGTTTTTCTTATGCCAATGCCGTTGTTTAAAATTAATAATATTAAATATTATTTGTGAAATGAAGTAGCCTATTTGAGAATGTTGAGGGGAGGGCAGGCCCACAACAATGGCCAAAGGGAAATGGAGACAGTAGATACAGCTGGTCTGTCATAATATAATAAAGACAGTAGATCTAGCTGAAATGTCATAATATAAATTGACAGTAGATCTAGCTGGTCTGTCATAATATAAATGAGACAGTAGATCTAGCAGGTCTATAATAATATATTCAACCTTATGTTCCCTGTACTCTAAGTATATCTGTTTATTATACCTGTTGATACAGGGCTCATATGTGAAACTATTCTAACTGAACATTTTCTTTCACAGTGACACTGACTCAGAATGGGAGCCCCCAGTGCCAAGGTGTCCTTCCCCCACTGAAGCTGGTTCATCCAGCGCCTGCCATAAGTGATGTTCATCTGCACAAATTTATTTCTGCAGGCATGGATGTGCCTCAGGGCCAAAAGGGCACAGCATGGAGGCATCACTGTGTTCTTTGCAAAATGAAGTCCCCCATCACCTGCACCACATGTTTGGTGACCCTCTGCTTTACAACAGAAAGAGACTGCTATGGCACCTGGCATCAGCAGCACAATATTGACTGAGGGTCTTCCAAATATTGAAAGTGTTATTTTGTAAATGTATATATATTTTTTCATGTTTTTTTCTCCATTCTTTGGGGGTGTGTGTTAGAATACCATTTTGGTATTTTGTATATAGTTATTCCATTCAAAATGTATAACTTCACCAATTTGGCCACTTGGGTACATTTGGGCTACTTGTGTGGGACACCTGGGTGACTTCATGATAAATGTCATGTCGCACAATCATTTTGGAAGTTATCATCCTGACACTTTGCACAAGTACTCTTACCCTCTTATGTTTTTCACTGAAATTGTCCACATCATCCTATCTGAATGTTTGTTTTGTCTTTTAAAGATGATGATACAACAATAAAAATGAAAAAACGTATTATCTAAACCAGATCTATTGTGTTATACTGTATTTTCCTACATTCAATTCACATTTACACAAACTTCAGAGCGTTTTCTTTTAAAACCATATTATAATCTCACACAATAATACTAGAGTC
>NW_025745652.1:0-14127 GCF_021184085.1 Oncorhynchus gorbuscha | reverse complement strand
GTCTGTGTGTGTCTGTACGTGTCTGTGTGTGTCTGTGTGTGTCTGTACGTGTCTGTGTGTGTGTGTGTGTCTGTGTGTGTGTGTCTGTGTGTGTCTGTGTGTGTGTGTGTGTCTGTGTGTGTGTGTCTGTGTGTGTCTGTGTGTGTGTGTGTGTCTGTGTGTGTGTGTCTGTGTGTGTGTGTGTGTCTGTGTGTGTGTGTGTCTGTACGTGTCTGTGTGTGTCTGTACGTGTCTGTGTCTGTGTGTGTCTGTGTGTGTCTGTGTGTGTGTGTCTGTGTGTGTCTGTGTGTGTGTGTGTCTGTCTGTGTGTGTGTCTGTGTGTGTGTGTGTGTCTGTGTGTGTCTGTGTGTGTCTGTGTGTGTGTGTCTGTGTGTGTGTGTCTGTGTGTGTGTGTCTGTGTGTGTGTGTCTGTGTGTGTGTGTGTGTCTGTGTGTGTGTGTCTGTGTGTCTGTGTGTGTCTGTGTGTGTGTGTGTGTGTGTGTGTGTCTGTGTGTGTGTGTCTGTGTGTCTGTGTGTGTCTGTGTGTGTCTGTGTGTGTGTGTGTGTGTGTGTGTGTGTGTGTGTCTGTACGTGTCTGTAATGCATCCTCATGTATCCAACAATCATCAGCAATATTGAAATAATTTAAGTAATACAACAAAAAAATTAAAAACATTTTAACAGTGGTTTTGTATCGCCATCTAGAGGACATTAGTAAACACTGCATGTACACTGACATCCTCCATGCCCTTCCTGCAATACCATAACCTCACCAATAGGTGTCAGCAAAGTACTACATAATTCTGCATGGTCATGAAGCATAGTTAAAGTCCAACATGCTTTTGGAGAGATGTGGGAGACATGTGCCTATGGCCAGAGAGGGAGAGATGCCTTGGGCCAGAGGGAGACATGTGCCTATGGCCAGAGAGGGAGAGATGTGCCTATGACCAGAGAGGCAGGGTAAAGTGACATCAGGATAGATAATAATAAGGTATTTGAGGTAGATATGTACATGAAGGCAGGGTAAAGTGACATCAGGATAGATAATAATCAGAGTAAAATTAAGGACAGAGTAACATCAGCAAATGATGAAAGTAAAAGTGTGTGTGTATAATGTGTAATGTTTGTGTGTTTGTGTTGTGTCGGTCTGCGTGTGTGTGTTGTGTCGGTCTGCGTGTGTGTGTGTTGTGTCGGTCTGCGTGTGTGTTATGTGTGTGTGTGTTGTGTCGGTCTGCGTGTGTGTTATGTGTGTGTGTGTTGTGTCGGTCTGCGTGTGTGTGTGTTATGTGTGTGTGTGTTGTGTCGGTCTGCGTGTGTGTGTGTTGTGTCGGTCTGCGTGTGTGTGTGTGTTGTGTCGGTCTGCGTGTGTGTGTGTTGTGTCGGTCTGCGTGTGTGTGTGTGTTGTGTCGGTCTGCGTGTGTGTGTGTGTTGTGTCGGTCTGCGTGTGTGTGTGTTGTGTCGGTCTGCGTGTGTGTTGTGTCGGTCTGCGTGTGTGTGTTGTGTCGGTCTGCGTGTGTGTGTTGTTGTGTCGGTCTGCGTGTGTGTGTGTGTGTGTTGTGTCGGTCTGCGTGTGTGTGTTGTGTCGGTCTGCGTGTGTGTTATGTGTGTGAAGGGTTTGTGGTAAGTCTCTTTCTGAATGTAATCCGTTACTAGTGACCTGTCCAAAATGGCAACGCACGTAACTTTGGATTACTCCAAACTCAGTAATGTAATCTGACTTACATTCAGTTACTTTAAAAAATATTACTTTCCCCTTAAAGGCATTATTAGAAGATGACAACAACAACAAAATGTATGTTACCAAAATGAACGACATCTATTGCAGGATAAATCAATGTTAAAGTTTACGTAGCTGGTCATATATGGATGTTACATTTGACTACATGGGTTGGTTATGTAGGCTTCTATTACATACTGTCTGTATTGTTTATTTATTTCTTGTATATATGAATTTCAAATCTGAGCAGCTAACCAATCGCTGCAGCTGTACATAGTCTATCGGTAAATAGCCCACCCATTTTCACCTACCTCATCCCCATACTGTTTATATCTATTTTATTTTATGCTTTTTGCACACCAATATCTCCACCTGTACATGACCATCTGATCATTTATCACTCCAGTGTTAATCTGCAATATTGTAATTATTCGCCTACCTCCTCATGCCTTTTGCACACAATGTATAAAGACTCTTTTTTTCCTACTGTGTTATTGACTTGTTAATTGTTTACTCAATGTGTAACTCTGTGTTGTCTGTTCACACTGCTATGCTTTATCTTGGCCAGGTCGCAGTTGCAAATGAGAACTTGTTCTCAACTAGCCTACCTGGTTAAATAAAGGTGTTCTCAACTAGCCTACCTGGTTAAATAAAGGTGTTCTCAACTAGCCTACCTAGAAACATGATTGATTTTATTTCAAAGGTGAAATCAAATTAAATTGAAAAAAAAAATCAATCATGTTTCTAGTCTATTGCATAGTTACAATGTGTAATCATCGATGTCCCAGGAGCAGTAAACACTGTTGAAGTGTATATCTGGTAATACATACATGCAGACACAGCATCATTCAAAGAATGGAGTTTGATACACCTGGTATTGGATAATGACTGAAAAATAATGTCTCAGAGATCCGTACCTGAACCGCACCTTTATTTGCCAAGGAAGAGTTACATGATCCGTGAATATATTCAATGTACAGGCTACAATGTGGGGATCTCATGCATGGTAATAACTACAGTACATGATCAGTGAATATATTCAATGTACAGGCTACAATGTGGGGATCTCATGCGTGGTAATAACTACAGTACATGTATATAGGACTTGCATCCTTGGCACAATGAAGTTATTATATTCTACTCTATCCATAGGCTTCACTAATGCCATTCAGACTTGAAGTTGATACAACAACTATGATTCCTGAGGTTCATAGATTGGTATGAATATTGGTCCATACACAGACCGGCTACATACTGTAACTAGCTACACATCCATGGACACACAGACCGGCTACATACTGTAACTAGCTACACATCCATGGGCACACAGACCGGCTACATACTGTAACTAGCTACACATCCATGGGCACACAGATCGGCTACATACTGTAACTAGCTACACATCCATGGACACACAGACCGGCTACATACTGTAACTAGCTACATCCACGGGCACACAGATCGGCTACATACTGTAACTAGCTACACATCCATGGGCACACAGATCGGCTACATACTGTAACTAACTACACATCCATGGGCACACAGATCGGCTACATACTGTAACTAGTTCCACATCCATGGGCACACAGATCGGCTACATACTGTAACTAGCTACACATCCATGGGCACACAGACCGGCTACATACTGTAACTAGTTACACATCCATGGGCACACAGATGGGCTACATACTGTAACTAGCTACACATCCATGGGCACACAGATCAGCTACATACTGTAACTAGCTACACATCCATGGACACACAGACCGGCTACATACTGTAGCTAGCTACACATCCATGGGCACACAGATCAGCTACATACTGTAACTAGCTACACATCCATGGGCACACAGACCGGCTACATACTGTAACTAGCTACACATCCATGGACACACAGATATTTTTTTATCCTCAGCTACACAGTGAGCAAGAAAATAGTTAGCTAGCTAAGTTACTTCAGCTGGATTGCAAGGCAAGTTTACACAATTGTACATGTCAAATGGCAGTAAATGCTTTAGCTAGCTAGATTCTTCACATCCACTGTTTCCCAAGACGACAACCTGGTTTGACGGTTTTCTCAGGAGTCACTAAAACATTAAACAACACAAACGACAAATGTAATTCTCCTAACACTAGCTAGCTGGCTAATGTTAGCTAGTCAGATAAACTTGCTAAATAGCAAATTCTCGTCAAAATTAACTTTACGACCAAAAAAATTATATATATATGCACAAACGTCTGTCTCTACATGAACTAACATATTCCTCTCAATTGTAAATGTTTCGCTTGACTCGTTATGACGTTATAACGACTTACATCTGAATCAAACCGTAACGTTTTGTCAGCCATCTTTGTTGAAGAACGACACAAGGGACGGGTGGCTCGCGTCAACATTTCGTCATTGGAATCACTCGATATGATTGGTCATATGAAAACCTTAGGACCCGGATGCATAACGCGTGCTCTAACTTCCCCACCCCATTGTGGTGGTCTGGAGAAATGAAGCCGTGACGCTTCCCTGCGGTGTACACTCGCAACTTTTAAATGAGGAACCACTGTATAATAATACGATTAAATTACATCTTTACAGAGTTTACATTTTAAATTTTAAATTTAAATTACAGAGTTTCCTGCCTCCCCAAATACATATTCTCCTATTCCCTCCCGTTCAGAAAGACATGACAGATGTGGCATTATAATAACAGATGAGTGTTGTCTGGGTGAAACACAGCATGGTATATTGGGGAGCGGCAGGTAGTCTAGTGGTTAGAGGCAGGTAGCCTAGTGGTTAGAGGCAGGTAGTCTAGTGGTTAGAGCAGGTAGCCTAGTGGTTAGAGGCAGGTAGTCTAGTGGTTAGAGCAGGTAGCCTAGTGGTTAGAGCAGGTAGCCTAGTGGTTAGAGCAGGTAGCCTAGTGGTTAGAGCAGGTAGCCTAGTAGTTAGAGGCAGGTAGCCTAGTGGTTAGAGCAGGTAGCCTAGTGGTTAGAGCAGGTAGCCTAGTGGTTAGAGCAGGTAGCCTAGTGGTTAGAGCAGGTAGCCTAGTAGTTAGAGGCAGGTAGCCTAGTGGTTAGAGCAGGTAGCCTAGTAGTTAGAGGCAGGTAGCCTAGTGGTTAGAGGCAGGTAGCCTAGTAGTTAGAGCAGGTAGCCTAGTGGTTAGAGGCAGGTAGCCTAGTGGTTAGAGGCAGGTAGTCTAGTGGTTTGAGCAGGTAGCCTAGTAGTTAGAGGCAGGTAGCCTAGTGGTTAGAGGCAGGTAGTCTAGTGGTTAGAGGCAGGTAGTCTAGTGGTTAGAGGCAGGTAGCCTAGTGGATAGAGGCAGGTAGCCTAGTGGTTAGAGCAGGTAGCCTAGTGGTTAGAGGCAGGTAGTCTAGTGGTTAGAGGCAGGTAGTCTAGTGGTTTGAGCAGGTAGCCTAGTAGTTAGAGCAGGTAGTCTAGTGGTTAGAGCAGGTAGCCTAGTGGTTAGAGGCAGGTAGCCTAGTGGATAGAGGCAGGTAGCCTAGTGGTTAGAGCAGGTAGCCTAGTGGTTAGAGGCAGGTAGCCTAGTGGTTAGAGGCAGGTAGTCTAGTGGTTTGAGCAGGTAGCCTAGTAGTTAGAGGCAGGTAGCCTAGTGGTTAGAGGCAGGTAGTCTAGTGGTTAGAGGCAGGTAGCCTAGTGGATAGAGGCAGGTAGCCTAGTGGTTAGAGCAGGTAGCCTAGTGGTTAGAGGCAGGTAGTCTAGTGGTTAGAGGCAGGTAGTCTAGTGGTTTGAGCAGGTAGCCTACTAGTTAGAGCAGGTAGTCTAGTGGTTAGAGCAGGTAGCCTAGTGGTTAGAGGCAGGTAGCCTAGTGGATAGAGGCAGGTAGCCTAGTGGTTAGAGCAGGTAGCCTAGTGGTTAGAGGCAGGTAGCCTAGTGGTTAGAGGCAGGTAGTCTAGTGGTTTGAGCAGGTAGCCTAGTAGTTAGAGGCAGGTAGCCTAGTGGTTAGAGGCAGGTAGTCTAGTGGTTAGAGGCAGGTAGCCTAGTGGATAGAGGCAGGTAGCCTAGTGGTTAGAGCAGGTAGCCTAGTGGTTAGAGGCAGGTAGTCTAGTGGTTAGAGGCAGGTAGTCTAGTGGTTTGAGCAGGTAGCCTAGTAGTTAGAGCAGGTAGTCTAGTGGTTAGAGCAGGTAGCCTAGTGGTTAGAGGCAGGTAGCCTAGTGGATAGAGGCAGGTAGCCTAGTGGTTAGAGCAGGTAGCCTAGTGGTTAGAGGCAGGTAGCCTAGTGGTTAGAGGCAGGTAGTCTAGTTTGAACTGTTTACCCATGAGTCCCCATGTAGAGAGGAACAGGGTCAGACAGTGGGACTGTTTACCCATGAGTCCCCATGTAGAGAAGGACAGGGTCAGACAGTGGGACTGTTTACCCATGAGTCCCCATGTAGAGAAGGACAGGGTCAGACAGTGGGACTGTTTACCCATGAGTCCCCATGTAGAGAAGGACAGGGTCAGACAGTGGGACTGTTTACCCATGAGTCCCCATGTAGAGAAGGACAGGGTCAGACAGTGGGACTGTTTACCCATGAGTCCCCATGTAGAGAGGAACAGGGTCAGACAGTGGGACTGTTTACCCATGAGTCCCCATGTAGAGAAGGACAGGGTCAGACAGTGGGACTGTTTACCCATGAGTCCCCATGTAGAGAAGGACAGGGTCAGACAGTGGGACTGTTTACCCATGAGTCCCCATGTAGAGAAGGACAGGGTCAGACAGTGGGACTGTTTACCCATGAGTCCCCATGTAGAGAAGGACAGGGTCAGACAGTGGGACTGTTTACCCGACATGAGTCCCCATGTAGAGAAGGACAGGGTCAGACAGTGGGACTGTTTACCCATGAGTCCCCATGTAGAGAAGGACAGGGTCAGACAGTGGGACTGTTTACCCATGAGTCCCCATGTAGAGAGGAACAGGGTCAGACAGTGGGACTGTTTACCCATGAGTCCCCATGTAGAGAAGGACAGGGTCAGACAGTGGGACTGTTTACCCATGAGTCCCCATGTAGAGAAGGACAGGGTCAGACAGTGGGACTGTTTACCCATGAGTCCCCATGTAGAGAAGGACAGGGTCAGACAGTGGGACTGTTTACCCATGAGTCCCCATGTAGAGAAGGACAGGGTCAGACAGTGGGACTGTTTACCCATGAGTCCCCATGTAGAAAGGGACAGGGTACAGCAAACTGTGACCCTTACCACTAATACTCTGGATTCAATAAATGCTTACTTAAAGGCACAGTGCAGTCAAAAACGTGATTTTACCTGTGTTTTACATACACCGAGTATACAAAACATTAGGAACATGAAATAAACTGAACAGGGGAATCCAGGTGAAAGCTATGATCCCTTATTTATGTCACTTGTTAAATCCACTTCAATCAGTGTAGATGAAGGGGAGGAGACATGTAGATGAAGGGGAGAAGACATGTAGACGAAGGGGAGGAGACATGTAGATGAAGGGGAGGAGACATGTAGACGAAGGGGAGGAGAGATGTAGATGAAGGGGAGGAGACATGTAGATGAAGGGGAGGAGAGATGTAGATGAAGGGGAGGCAGACATGTAGATGAAGGGAGGAGACATGTAGATGAAGGGAGGAGAGATGTAGATGAAGGGAGGAGAGATGTAGATGAAGGGGGAGACATGTAGATGAAGGGGAGGAGACATGGAGATGAAGGGGAGGAGACATGTAGACGAAGGGGAGGAGACATGTAGATGAAGGGGAGGAGAGATGTAGATGAAGGGAGGAGAAATGTAGACGAAGGGGAGGAGACATGTAGATGAAGGGAGGAGAGATGTAGATGAAGGGAGCAGACATGTAGATGAAGGGGAGGAGACATGTAGATGAAGGGAGGAGACATGTAGATGAAGGGGAGGAGACATGTAGATGAAGGGGAGATGTAGATGAAGGGGAGGAGACATGTAGACGAAGGGGAGGAGACATGTAGATGAAGGGGAGGAGAGATGTAGATGAAGGGGAGAGATGTAGATGAAGGGGAGGAGACATGTAGACGAGGGGAGGAGACATGTAGATGAAGGGGAGGAGAGATGTAGATGAAGGGGAGGAGACATGTAGACGAGGGGGAGGAGACATGTAGATGAAGGGGAGGAGACATGTAGACGAGGGGGAGGAGACATGTAGATGAAGGGGAGGAGAGATGTAGATGAAGGGGAGGAGACATGTAGATGAAGGGAGGAGAGATGTAGATGAAGGGAGGAGACACGAAGCGAAGGGGAGGAGACATGTAGATGAAGGGGAGGAGATATGTAGATGAAGGGGAGGAGACATGTAGATGAAGGGAGGAGACATGTAGATGAAGGAGGATACATGTAGATGAGGGGGAGGAGATATGCAGATGAAGGGATGAGACATGTAGATGAAGGGAGGAGACATGTAGATGAAGGGGAGGAGATATGTAGATGAAGGGGATGAGACATGTAGATGAAGGGGAGGAGACATGTAGATGAAGGGGAATAGACAAGTTGAAGAGTTATTTATATGCCTTTAAAACAGTTGAGGCGTGGACTGTGTATGTGCCATTCAGAAGGTGAACGGACAAGACAAAAGATTTAAGGGCATTTGAACGAGGTTTGGTATCAGCATGTATGAAGAATGGTCTATCACCCAAAGAACATCCATCAGCCAACTTGACCCCACTGGAAGCACTGGATCAAACATGGGCCAGCAGCATTCCTGTGGAACGTTCGACACCGCGTGGAGTCCATCCCCCGACAATTTGAGGCTGTTCTGAGGGTAAAAGTACTCAGTTGTAGGAAGCTGTTCAAAATGTTTGCTATACTCGGTGTAGATAAAAATTATACCCCTTAAGTTTAAGAGCTGTTTGAAGAGACCGCCAAAAATGTCAACCTGTTGTGTTGCGATGGAGTTTCGACCTGCCTGGTGACATCACCAGGTAGTAAATGAGTTAATAGACCAATAAGAAAGAGAGTTCCAAACCTCTGCCAATAGTCAGTTTTTATAAAAACGTCTTTCTTTGGATCTTAATAGCTGCAGAAGGCTTCAGGAATCAAACCAATATGAGATTAACCTTACCAGGTCCAACTAAGATCACGAGGAATTGATAAGTTATATATTTCAAGAATCAATGGGCATAAAAAAAAATGGGATGTACCAATGTCAGATTTTCCTCGGGGTTGCATGAGGTCACAGTATTGTTGTAGAACATTATACAGTGGTTCTGGCAGAAAGCATCACACCATGGGAAAGTAGATTCTACCCTCCAGTGCTGGGATTGGTTTAAAAGCTGAACTGGTCACTGCTGTGTGCTGACATTGGGTACTGCCTCTGATCTGGAGGACTCACTAAACAGAGAACATCCCTGGTCATCCCTACTGCCTCTGATCTGAGGGGCTCACTAAACAGAGAACATCCCTGGTCATCCCTACTGCCTCTGATCTGGAGGACTCACTAAACAGAGAACATCCCTGGTCATCCCTACTGCCTCTGATCTGGAGGACTCACTAAACAGAGAACATCCCTGGTCATCCCTACTGCCTCTGATCTGAGGGGCTCACTAAACAGAGAACATCCCTGGTCATCCCTACTGCCTCTGATCTGGAGGACTCACTAAACAGAGAACATCCCTGGTCCTCCCGACTGCCTCTGATCTGGAGGACTCACTAAACAAAGAACATCCCTGGTCATCCCTACTGCCTCTGATCTGGAGGACTCACTAAACAGAGAACATCCCTGGTCATCCCTACTGCCTCTGATCTGGAGGACTCACTAAACAGAGAACATCCCTGGTCATCCCTACTGACTCTGATCTGGAGGACTCACTAAACAGAGAACATCCCTGGTCATCCCTACTGCATCTGATCTGGAGGACTCACTAAACAGAGAACATCCCTGGTTCTCCCTACTGCCTCTGATCTGGCGGACTCTGGGTGTCTGCGTGTCTATCTGAGTGTCTGAGTGTCTGGGTGTCTGGGTGTCTGTGTCATGCAGGTGATAGAGGACCCAAAAGCGACTTAACAGAAACAGAGTTTATTCAAGTCCAAACAGGGAATAACAGAAATCCTCTAGTCTGTAGAGGGGAATGACAAGAGAAGCGGCCACAGACTGCAGGTCGCTTCGGGTAGGCGCAGGCCGTAGTAGACAGAGACACCTGCTCACACGCAGCATCTGATGAAGGCAAAAAAACACGACAGGACAGGGCGAAACACAATCACAGCATGGTGAATACAAAACAAGGAACCGACGGGACAGGAACGGATCACAAAGGAATAAATAGGGACTCTAATCAGGGGAAAGGATCGGGAACAGGTGTGGGAAGACTAAATGATGATTAGGGGGAATAGGAACAGCTGGGAGCAGGAACGGAACGATAGAGAGAAGAGAGAGCGAGAGAGTGAGAGAGGGAGGGGGAGAGAGAGGGATAGAAGGAGGGAAAGAACCAAATAAGACCAGCAGAGGGAAACGAATAGCATGGGGAGCACAGGGACAAGACATGATAATAAATGACAAACATGACAGTACCCCCCCACTCACCGAGCGCCTCCTGGCGCACTCGAGGAGGAACACTGGCGGCAACGGAGGAAATCATAGATCAAACGGTCCAGCACGTCCCGAGAAAGAACCCAACTCCTCTCCTCAGGACCGTAACGAAAAACGATAAAAAGGAAACTAGGGTACTACTCTAAAAAAAAAAAAAAGAGAACTAGGGACAGACTGAGACACAGCAAGGGCAGGAACAAGAACAGGAGAGATGCGATGGCAGGGAACAGACTGAGACCCAGCAAGACCAGGAGCAGAAGCAGAAAAAAAATTACCAGACTTCTTCTGCGCGCAGTCTGAACACGCAGCCACGAAACGGCGCGTGTCACGCTCCTGAGTCGGCCACCAAAAGCGCTGGCGAATAGACGCAAGAGTGCTCAACACCGGGATGACCAGCTAACTTGGCAGAGTGAGCCCACTGAAGAACAGCCAGACGAGTGGAAACAGGAACGAAAAGGAGGTTACTAGGACAAGCGCGGCGACGCAGTGTGCGTGAGTGCTTGCTTAACCTGTCTTTCAATTCCCAGACTGTCAACCCGACAACACGCCCATAAGGAAGAATCCCCTCCGAGATCAGTAGAAGCCACAGAAGAACTAAACAGACGGATAAGGCATCAGGCTTGGTGTTCTTGCTACCCGGACGGTAAGAAATCACAACCAAACGAAGCGAAAAACAACGCCCAACGAGCTTGACGGGCATTAAGTCGTTTGGCAGAACGGATGTACTCAAGGGTTCTTATGGTCTGTCCAAACGACAAAAGGAACGGTCGCCCCCTGTCCACTGTCGCCATTCGCCTAGGGGGCTGCGGATGGCGAGCAGTTCACGGTTACCCACATCATAGTTGCGCTCAGATGGCGACAGGCGATGAGAAAAATAAGCGCAAGGATGAACCTTATCGTCAGACTGGAAGCTGGGATAGAATGGCTCCCATCGCCTCTCTGAAGCGCCAACCTCGACAATGAATTGTCTAGTGACGTCAGGAGTTGAGGATAGGAGCGGACGTAAAACGTTCTTTTAGAAGATCAAAAAGCCCTGGGCGGAACCGGGACCACTTAAAACACGTCTTGACAGAAGTAAGAGCTGTGAGAGGGCAGCAACTTGACCGAAATTACGAATGAAACGCCGATAGAAATTAGCGAAACCTAAAAAAGCGCTGCAACTCGACACGTGACCTGGAACGGGCCAATCACTGACAGCTTGGACCTTAGCGGAATCCATCTGAATGCCTTCAGCGGAAATAACGGGAACCGAGAAAAGTAACGGAGGAGACATGAAAAGAGCACTTCTCAGCCTTACGTAGAGACAATTCTCTAAAAGGCGCTGTAGAACACGAACGTGCTGAACATGAATCTCGAGTGACGGAGAAAATCAGGATATCGTCAAGATAGACAAAAACAAAATGTTCATATGTCTCTCAGAACATCATTAACTAATGCCTGAAAACAGCTGGCGCATTGGCGAGACCGAACGGCAGAACCCGGTACTCAAAATGCCCTAACGGAGTGTTAAACGCCGTTTTCCACTAGATCCCCCCTCTCTGATGCGCACGAGATGGTAAGCGTTACGAAGGTCCAACTTAGTAAAGCACCTGGCTCCCTGCAGAATCTCGAAGGCTGATGACATAAGGGGAAGCGGATAACGATTCTTAACCGTTATGTCATTCAGCCCTCGATATCCACGCAGGGGCGCAGAGTACGTCCTTCTTCTTAACAAAAAGAACCCCGCCCGGCCGGAGAAGAAGAAGGCACTATGGTACCGGCGTCAAGAGACACAGACAAATAATCCTCGAGAGCCTTACGTTCGGGAGCCGACAGAGAGTATAGTCTACCTCGAGGAGGAGTGTCCCCGGAAGGAGATCAATACTACAATCATACGACGGTGAGGAGGAAGGGAGTTGGCTCGGGACCGACTGAAGACCGTGCGCAGATCATGAAATATTCCTCCGGCACTCCTGTCAAACCGCCAGGTTCCTCCTGGGAAGTAGGGACAGAAGAAACGGAGGGATGGCAGACATTAAACACTTCACATGACAAGAAACGTTCCAGGATAGGATAGAATTACTAGACCAATTAATAGAAGGATTATGACATACTAGCCAGGGATGACCCAAAACAACAGGTGTAAACGGTGAACGGAAAATCAAAAAGAAATAGTCTCACTGTGGTTACCAGATACTGTGAGGGTTAAAGGTAGTGTCTCAAATCTGATACTGGGAAGATGACTACCATCTAAGGCAAACATGGGCGTAGGCTTGTCTAACGGTCTGAAAGGAATGTTATGTTTCGAACCCATGCTTCGTCCATGAAACAACCCTCAGCCCCAGAGTCAATCAAGGCACTGCATGTAGCACCGAACCGGTCCAGCGTAGATGGACCGACATAGTAGTACAAGATCTAGATGAAGAGACCAGAGTAGTAGCGCTCACCAGTAGCCCTCCGCTTACTGATGGGCTCTGGCCTCTTACTGGACATGAATTAACAAAATGTCCAGCAACTCCGCAATAGAGGCACAGGCGGTTGGTGATCCTCCGTTCCCTCTCCTTAGTTGAGATGCGAATCCCTCCCAGCTGCATGGGCTCAGTCTCAAAGCCAGAGGAGGGAGATGGTTGCGATGCGGAGCAGGGAAACACCGTTGATGCGAGCTCTCTTCCACGAGCCCGGTGACGAAGATCTACCCGTCGTTCTATGCGGATGGCGAGAGCAATCAAAGAGTCCACATCTGATGGAACCTCCCGGAGAGAATCTCATCCTTAACCACTGCGTGGAGTCCCTCCAGAAAACGAGCGAGCAGCGCCGGCTCGTTCCACTCACTAGAGGCAGCAAGAGTGGGAAACTCAATAGAATAATCCGTTATGGACCGTTCACCTTGGCATAAGGAAGCCAGGGCCCTAGAAGCCTCCCTACCAAAAAAAAAACTGAACGGTCAAAAACCCAGAATCATCTCCTCTTTAAAGTTCTGGAACTTGTTAGAGCAATCAGCCCTTGCCTCCCAGATAGCTGTGCCCCATTCTCGAGCCCGGCCAGTAAGGGAGTGAAATGACGTAAGCAACCCGAGCTCTCTCTCTAGAGTATGTGTTGGGTTGGAGAGAACACAATCTCACACTGCGTGAGAAAGGAGCGGCACTCAGTGGGCTGCCCGGAGTAGCAAGGTGGGTTATTAACCCTAGGTTCTGGAGGCTCGGCAGGCCAGGAAGTAACAGGTGGCACGAGACGTAGACTCTGGAACTGTCCAGAGAGGTCGGAAACCTGAGCGGCCAGGTTCTCCACGGCATGGCGAGCAGCAGACAATTCCTGCTCGTGTCTGCCGAGCATGGCTCCCTTGGATCTCGACGGCAGTGTAACGAGCGTCTGAAGTCGCTAGGTCCATTCCTTGGTCGGTTCCTTCTGTCATGCAGGTGATAGAGGACCCAAAAGCGACTTAACAGAAACAGAGTTTATTCAAGTCCAAACAGGGAATAACAGAAATCCTCTAGTCTGTAGAGGGGAATGACAAGAGAAGCGGCCACAGACTGCAGGTCGCTTCGGGTAGGCGCAGGCCGTAGTAGACAGAGACACCTGCTCACACGCAGCATCTGATGAAGGCAAAAACACGACAGGACAGGGGCGAAACACAATCACAACATGGTGAATACAAAACAAGGAACCGACGGGACAGGAACGGATCACAAAGGAATAAATAGACTCTAATCAGGGAAAGGATCGGGAACAGGGTGTGGGAAGACTAAATGATGATTAGGGAATAGGAACAGCTGGGAGCAGGGAACGGAAACGATAGGAGAGAAGAAGAGAGCGAGAGAGTGAGAGGAGGGAGGGGGAGAGAGAGGGATAGAAGGAGGAAAGAACCAAATAAGACCAGCAGAGGAAACGAATAGCATGGGGAGCACAGGGACAAGACATGATAATAAATGACAAACATGACA
>NW_025745651.1:0-14130 GCF_021184085.1 Oncorhynchus gorbuscha | reverse complement strand
CTGTATTAACTGCACCTGTTTGAACTGTTACCTGTATAAAAGACAAGTGTCCACACACTCAATCAAACAAACTCCAACCTTTCCACAATGTCCAAGGCCAGAGTGCTGTGTAAGGACATCAGGGATAAAATTATAGACCTGCACAAGGCTGGGCTACAGGACAATAGGCAAGCAGCTTGGTGAGAAGGCAACAACTGTTGGCGCAATTATTAGAAAATGGAAGCTGACGGTCAATCACCCTCGGTCTGGGGCTCCATGCAAGATCTCACCTCGTGGGACATCAATGATCATGAGGAAGGTGAGGGATCAGCCCAAAACTACATGGCAGGACCTGGTCAATGACCTGAAGAGAGCTGGGACCACAGTCTCAAAGAAAACCATTAGTAACACACTACGCCGTCATGGATTAAAATCCTGCAGCGCATGCAAGGTCCCCCTGCTCAAGCCAGCACATGTCCAGGCCCGTCTGAAGTTTGCCAATGACCATCTGGATGATCCAGAGGAGGAATGGTAGGTCATGTGGTCTGATAAGACAAAAATAGAGCTTTTTGGTCTAAACTACTCCACTCACCGTGTTTGGAGGAAGAAGAAGGATGAGTACAAGCCCAAGAACACCATCCCAACCGTGAAGCATGGAGGTGAAAATATCATTCTTTGGGGATGCTTTTCTGCAAAGGGGACAGGACGACTGCACCGTATTGAGGGGAGGATGGATGGGGCCATGTATCGCGAGATCTTCGCCAACAACCTCCTTCCCTCAATAAGAGCGTGGCTGGGTCTTCCAGCATGACAACGACCCGAAACACACAGCCAGGGCAACTAAGGAGTGGCTCCACAAGAAGCATCTCAAGGTCCTGGAGTGGCCTAGCCAGTCTCCAGACCTGAACCCATTAGAAAATCTTTGGAGGGAGCTGAAAGTCCGTATTGCCCAGCGACAGCCCCAAAACCTGAAGGATCTGGAGAAGGTCTGTATGGAGGAGTGGGCCAAAATACCTGCTGCAGGGCCTCCCGGGTGGCACAGTGGTTAAGGGCGCTGTACTGCAGCGCCAGCTGTGCCACCAGAGACTCTGGGTTCGCGCCCAGGCTCGGTCGTAACCGGCCGCGACCGTGAGGTCCGCGGGGCGACGCACAATTGGCCCAGCGTCGTCCGGGTTAGGGAGGGTTTGGCCGGTAGGGATGTCCTTGTCTCATCGTGCACCAGCGACTCCTGTGGCGGGCCTGGCGCAGTGCACACTAACCAAGGTTGCCAGGTGCACAGTGTTTCCTGCAACACATTGGTGCGGCTGGCTTCCGGGTTGGATGCGCGCTGTGTTAAGAAGCAGTGCGGCTTGGTTGGGTTGTGTATCGGAGGACGCATGACTTTCAACCTACGTCTCTCCCGGAGCCCGTACGGGAGTTGTAGCGATGAGACAAGATAGTAGCTACTAAAACAATTGTATACGATGAAATTGGGGAGAAAAAAGGGGTCAAATCAAAAATCTAAAATAAGTAAATCCCTGCTGCAGTGTGTGCAAACCTGGTCAAGAACTACAGGAAACGTATGATCTCTGTAATTGCAAACAAAGATTTCTGTACCAAATATTAAGTTCTGCTTTTCTGATGTATCAAATACTTATGTCATGCAATAAAATGCAAATGCAAAAAAATTATACATTGTGATTTTCTGGATTTTTGTTTTAGATTCCGTCTCTCACAGTTGAAGTGTACCTATGATGAAAATTACAGCCCTCTACATGCTTTGTACGTAGAAAAACCTGCAAAATTGGCAGTGTATCAAATACTTGTTCTCCCCACTGTATATATCTATATCATTTTTTTCTTCCAAAAACATTCTTAATCTATAGACACATAAGGTCACACAAATATTCAGGGAGATTGCACTGCTTTGCCTCAAATAACCTACTAATGTCAACTTTGGTGTGGGAGGTAGCCTAGCGGTTAGAGCGTTGGGACAGTAACCAAAAGTTGGAAAAATCTGCTGTTCTGCCCTTGAGCAAGGCAGTTAGTCCCCACAACAACTCCTCCCTGGGAGTCAATGATGTGGACCTTTATTAAGGCAGCCCCCTGCACCTCTCTTTGTGTTAAAACTGCAATATGTAATTTAGTGGGCGTCCCGACCAAATTCATATTGAAATCTGCATTATAGATCTGTTATTTTTATTGAAAGCAAGTCTAAGAGCGGTAGATCAGTTCTATGTGCGCTATTTCAATTCTTGCCGTTCTTAAGTTGAACTTTTGCGTCTTTTACTTTAGGTTTTTGTACATCGCCTTCAAATGAGCTGAAAACACAATATTGTGGATATTGAACAGATACTTCACAGCAGTTTAGATGGTACAATGATAAACTGAAATTAGGCAAACTATTATAAGTTTTGCAACCAGGAAATGGTGGAGCAATTTCTGCATATTGAACCTTTAAATGCGGAAGACACACTTCGGTTGAATGCATTCAGTTGTGCAACTGACAAGGTATCCCCTTTCCCTCCTTTCAAAATACTTATCAAGATGTTCCAAGATGAACATTTGGGTTTGTAGCGGTATTTCTTAAGAGAGGGGTAAAGAAAGATTTTGTTCGGGCGCCAGGCAGGTATTAACCCTGCCAAAAGGAAAAGAGTAGAATAGAGAGAGTACCACTACCAGACCCACACACATCAGCAGAAGAGACTGCCTAGAGTGTAGCCTGTTTACCAGATAGCCAGTGGAGAGAAAAAAGAATACACACCATATATTATTATTATTATTATTATTATTATATAAAACCCACATCACAGCACAGGGGTAACCCAAACAAGAATACCTCATACAATAATACTAATACTAATAATGGCAGAGCAATTCAACAGCAACTTCATACAAGAACGAACCCAGTCATCAATATAGGATTTGCAATAATCTGTATTATTTTCTAGTGGGTGAGTGCAGAGGGTATGAATGTGGGGGGTGTTCATCGACACAACAAAGGCCTTAAAAATGTCCAGTCTTCACGGCCACATGTCATTAGTACACCCCACCTCAATACAGTTCACATAATATACAGCTTGCAAGTAACCTACTAAAATGTCCATCCAAATACTTCTGGCAGGGAAATAATAGTCCAGCTCTAATGAACTTCAATGGGCAGTGCATTTAACAAATAGAGAGTCTGTTGCAGGGTAAAGCACTGGAATGAGAGCGAAGAGAAAGAGAGAGAAAAAGATCAATCTTAGCTGTGGTCTTCAGGCCTGCCGGTGTCTGACTGTCCGATGGTTTGTTGGTTTAAGCTTCGCAACAATGTTGCTGCTAATCCATGCGATCCATAACGGGCGCGGTCTAAAACGATCACACCGATGATCGAGTTAAATACTTTATAAGCTTCAAACGCTGAAAACAAACAAAACTTCTGCAGCACACACAATCAAACTGTCGCGCCTCCCAAGAGCTCCTCCCCAAACAGCTGAACAAGCTCTCTTTATTTCCTCCTTCCTTACTGCTCATGCGCTCTTAAAGTGGCAGCGCACGGTGAAGGCTCCGAGCAGATTTCGCCACAGGTTAAAGTATGCATAGTGGTGAATAATGTATGATAATACAGTCCTGTAAAGCATTTTGAAAACCCAAACAATATGCTACCCACAAGTGCTTGTTGAATTTCTAATGAGCAGCTTTTGGTCCCTAAACGCCTATGTCCTATTTGTCCCAAGAAAGCCATATGCTTCATGACTAAGTTACAAAATAAACATTAGACAAATGTGTGAATACAACACAATGTAACATTCCTTTTGGAGAAAAAAAATCTGCCTGTGTTCTCTACTCACAAGTGCCACACACAGAGCTGAGCTGTCACTTCTTCTCACAGGTTTCTTTTTCCCAATTCACTGTCCCCATATACCACCCAGTTGCCTGAGAGGACTGAGACAGGACTATGTGTCATGCAGGTGAAAGAGGACCCAAAAGCGACTTAACAGAAACAGAGTTTATTCAAGTCCAAACAGAAAACGACAAATCCTGAATCCTTAACAGGAAATGTCCAAACAGGGAATAACAGAAATCCTCTAGTCTGTAGAGGGGGAATAACAGGAGAAGCGGCCACAGACTGCAGGTCGCTTCGGGTAGGCGCAGGCCGTAGCTGACAGAGACACCTGCTCACACGCAGCATCTGATGAAGGCAAAAACACGACAGGACAGGGCGATACACAATCACAGCACGGTGAATACTAAACAAGGAACCGACAGGACAGGAACGGAACACAAAGGAAGAAATAGGGACTCTAATCAGGGGAAAGGATCGGGAACAGGTGTGGGAAGACTAAATGATGATTAGGGGAATAGGAACAGCTGGGAGCAGGAACGGAACGATAGAGAGAAGAGAGAGCGAGAGAGTGAGAGAGGGAGGGGGAGAGAGAGGGATAGAAAGAGGGAAAGAACCTAATAAGACCAGCAGAGGGAAACGAATAGAATGGGGAGCACAGGGACAAGACATGATAATAAATGACAAACATGACAGTACCCCCACTCACCGAGCGCCTCCTGGCGCACTCGAGGAGGAATCCTGGCGGCAACGGAGGAAATCATCGATGAGTGAACGGTCCAGCACGTCCCGAGACGGAACCCAACTCCTCTCCTCAGGACCTAACCCTCCCAATCCACTAAGTATTGGTGACCCCGTCCCCGAGAACGCATGTCCATGATCTTATGTACCTTGTAAATAGGTGCGCTCTCGACAAGGACGGGAGGGGAGAGGGAAGACGAACGGGGTGCGAAGAAAGGGCTTAACACAGGAGACATGGAAGACAGGATGGACGCGACGAAGATGTCGCGGAAGAAGCAGTCGCACAGCGGCAGGATTGACGACCTGGGAGACACGGAACGGACCAATGAACCGCGGGAGTCAACTTACGAGAAGCTGTCGTAAGAGGAAGGTTGCGGTGGAAAGCCACACTCTCTGGCCGCAACAATACCTTGGACTCTTAATCCTGCGTTTATTGGCGGCTCTCACCGTCTGTGCCCTGTAACGGCAAAGTGCAGACCTCACCCTCCTCCAGGTGCGCTCACAACGTTGGACAAACGCTGAGCGGAGGGAACGCTGGACTCGGCAAGCTGGGATGAGAACAGAGGAGGCTGGTAACCCAGACTACTCTGAAACGGAGATAACCGGTAGCAGACGAAGGAAGCGACCAGTGTTATTCTGCCCAGGGGAGCTGTTCTGCCCAAGACGCAGGGTTTCTGAAAGAAAGGCTGCGTAGTATGCGACCAATCGTCTGATTGGCCCTCTCTGCTTGACCGTTAGACTGGGGATGAAACCCGGAAGAGAGACTGACGGACGCACCAATCAAGCGACAGAACTCCCTCCAAAACTGTGGCGTGAATTGCGGGCCTCTGTCTGAAACGGCGTCTAACGGGAGGCCATGAATTCTGAATACATTCTCAATAATGATTTGTGCCGTCTCCTTAGCGGAAGGAAGTTTAGCGAGGGAATGAAATGTGCCGCCTTAGAGAACCTATAAACAACCGTAAGAATCACAGTCTTCCCCGCAGACAAAGGCAGACCGTGTAATGAAGTCTAAGGCGATGTGAGACCATGGTCGAGAAGGAATGGGGAGCGGTCTGAGACGACCGGCAGGAGGAGAGTTACCCGACTTAGTCTGCGCGCAGTCCGAACAAGCAGCCACGAAACGGCGCGTGTCACGCTCCTGAGTCGGCCACCAAAAGCGCTGGCGAATAGACGCAAGAGTGCCTCGAACACCGGGATGACCAGCTAACTTGGCAGAGTGAGCCCACTGAAGAACAGCCAGACGAGTGGAAACAGGAACGAAAAGGAGGTTACTAGGACAAGCGCGGCGACGCAGTGTGCGTGAGTGCTTGCTTAACCTGTCTTTCAATTCCCCAGACTGTTAACCCGACAACACGCCCATAAGGAAGAATCCCTCGGGATCAGTAGAAGCCACAGAAGAACTAAACAGACGGGATAAGGCATCAGGCTTGGTGTTCTTGCTACCCGGACGGTAAGAAATCACAAAACTCGAAACGAGCGAAAAACAACGCCCAACGAGCTTGACGGGCATTAAGTCGTTTGGCAGAACGGATGTACTCAAGGTTCTTATGGTCTGTCCAAACGACAAAAGGAACGGTCGCCCCCTCCAACCACTGTCGCCATTCGCCTAGGGCTAAGCGGATGGCGAGCAGTTCACGGTTACCCACATCATAGTTGCGCTCAGATGGCGACAGGCGATGAGAAAAATAAGCGCAAGGATGAACCTTATCGTCAGACTGGAAGCGCTGGGATAGAATGGCTCCCACGCCTACCTCTGGCGTCAACCTCGACAATGAATTGTCTAGTGACGTCAGGAGTAACGAGGATAGGAGCGGACGTAAAACGTTCTTTTAGAAGATCAAAAGCTCCCTGGGCGGAACCGGACCACTTAAAACACGTCTTGACAGAAGTAAGAGCTGTGAGAGGGCAGCAACTTGACCGAAATTACGAATGAAACGCCGATAGAAATTAAGCGAAACCTAAAAGCGCTGCAACTCGACACGTGACCTTGGAACGGGCCAATCACTGACAGCTTGGACCTTAGCGGAATCCATCTGAATGCCTTCAGCGGAAATAACGGAACTGAGAAAAGTAACGGAGGAGACATGAAAAGAGCACTTCTCAGCCTTTACGTAGAGACAATTCTCTAAAAGGCGCTGTAGAACACGTCGAACGTGCTGAACATGAATCTCGAGTGACGGAGAAAAAATCAGGATATCGTCAAGATAGACAAAAACAAAGATGTTCAGCATGTCTCTCAGAACATCATTAACTAATGCCTGAAAAACAGCTGGCGCATTGGCGAGACCGAACGGCAGAACCCGGTACTCAAAATGCCCTAACGGAGTGTTAAACGCCGTTTTCCACTCGTCCCCTCTCTGATGCGCACGAGATGGTAAGCGTTACGAAGGTCCAACTTAGTAAAGCACCTGGCTCCCTGCAGAATCTCGAAGGCTGATGACATAAGGGGAAGCGGATAACGATTCTTAACCGTTATGTCATTCAGCCCTCGATAATCCACGCAGGGGGCGCAGAGTACCGTCCTTCTTCTTAACAAAAAGAACCCCGCCCCGGCCGGAGAGGAAGAAGGCACTATGGTACCGGCGTCAAGAGACACAGACAAATAATCCTCGAGCCTTACGTTCGGGAGCCGACAGAGAGTATAGTCTACCTCGAGGAGGAGTGGTCCCGGAAGGAGATCAATACTACAATCATACGACCGGTGAGGAGGAAGGGAGTTGGCTCGGGACCGACTGAAGACCGTGCGCAGATCATGATATTCCTCCGGCACTCCTGTCAAATCGCCAGGTTCCTCCTGAGAAGTAGGGACAGAAGAAACGGGAGGGATGGCAGACATTAAACACTTCACATGACAAGAAACGTTCCAGGATAGGATAGAATTACTAGACCAATTAATAGAAGGATTATGACATACTAGCCAGGGATGACCCAAAACAACAGGTGTAAACGGTGAACGGAAAATCAAAAAAGAAATAGTCTCACTGTGGTTACCAGATACTGTGAGGGTTAAAGGTAGTGTCTCAAATCTGATACTGGGAAGATGACTACCATCTAAGGCGAACATGGGCGTAGGCTTCTCTAACTCTCTGAAAGGAATGTCATGTTTCCGAACCCATGCTTCGTCCATGAAACAACCCTCAGCCCCAGAGTCTATCAAGGCACTACATGTAGCACCCGAACCGGTCCAGCGTAGATGGACCGACAAAGTAGTACAGGATTTTGATGGAGAGACTTGAGTAGTTGCGCTCACCTGTAGCCCTCCGCTTACAGATGAGCTCTGGCTTTTACTGGACATGAATTAACAAAATGTCCAGCAACTCCGCAATAGAGGCACAGGCGGTTGGTGATCCTCCGTTCCCTCTCCTTAGTCGAGATGCGAATCCCTCCCAGCTGCATGGGCTCAGTCTCAAAGCCAGAGGAGGGAGATGGTTGCGATGCGGAGCAGGGAAACACCGTTGATGCGAGCTCTCTTCCACGAGCCCGGTGACGAAGATCTACCCGTCGTTCTATGCGGATGGCGAGAGCAATCAAAGAGTCCACATCTGAAGGAACCTCCCGGGAGAGAATCTCATCCTTAACCACTGCGTGGAGTCCCTCCAGAAAACGAGCGAGCAGCGCCGGCTCGTTCCACTCACTAGAGGCAGCAAGAGTGCGAAACTCAATAGAATAATCCGTTATGGACCGTTCACCTTGGCATAAGGAAGCCAGGACCCTAGAAGCCTCCCACCAAAAAACTGAACGGTCAAAAACCCGAATCATCTCCTCTTTAAAGTTCTGGAACTTGTTAGAGCAATCAGCCCTTGCCTCCCAGATAGCTGTGCCCCATTCTCGAGCCCGGCCAGTAAGGAGTGAAATGACGTAAGCAACCCGAGCTCTCTCTCTAGAGTATGTGTTGGGTTGGAGAGAGAACACAATCTCACACTGCGTGAGAAAGGAGCGGCACTCAGTGGGCTGCCCGGAGTAGCAAGGTGGGTTATTAACCCTAGGTTCTGGAGGCTCGGCAGGCCAGGAAGTAACAGGTGGCACGAGACGAGACTCTGGAACTGTCCAGAGAGGTCGGAAACCTGAGCGGCCAGGTTCTCCACGGCATGGCGAGCAGCAGACAATTCCTGCTCGTGTCTGCCGAGCATGGCTCCTTGGATCTCGACGGCAGTGTAACGAGCGTCTGAAGTCGCTGGGTCCATTCCTTGGTCGGTTCCTTCTGTCATGCAGGTGAAAGAGGACCCAAAAGCGACTTAACAGAAACAGAGTTTATTCAAGTCCAAACAGAAAACGACAAATCCTGAATCCTTAACAGGAAATGTCCAAACAGGGAATAACAGAAATCCTCTAGTCTGTAGAGGGGAATAACAGGAGAAGCGGCCACAGACTGCAGGTCGCCCGAGGTAGGCGCAGGCCGTAGCTGACAGAGACACCTGCTCACACGCAGCATCTGATGAAGGCAAAAACACGACAGGACAGGGCGATACACAATCACAGCACGGTGAATACTAAACAAGGAACCGACAGGACAGGAACGGAACACAAAGGAAGAAATAGGGACTCTAATCAGGGGAAAGGATCGGGAACAGGTGTGGGAAGACTAAATGATGATTAGGGGAATAGGAACAGCTGGGAGCAGGAACGGAACGATAGAGAGAAGAGAGAGCGAGAGAGTGAGAGAGGGAGGGGGAGAGAGAGGGATAGAAAGAGGGAAAGAACCTAATAAGACCAGCAGAGGGAAACGAATAGAATGGGGAGCACAGGGACAAGACATGATAATAAATGACAAACATGACACTATGAGGACGCCCTTGGGTAATCATTGGCCGGTAATTCTAGCCAGAAATGACTCTTTTAGAGGCAGCAAAGCAGGCAAGTGTAGAGAGTAAGCCTTTTAATTGTGTGTCAACATTGTGAGGACCGTCCCCCTAGGAAACATGGTACACAAGTTTAATCTAAAGCTTTTAATTAATGAGTTAAAGGCTGTGAAGACCAATGATTGTATTTGCCTTTTAAAATCCAACCCGCTGTGTAGGTTTATTACAGTCTCTCGAGTCAATAACTTTCTCATAGTTTCTTGGGGGGGGTGCAAGCGCTTTAAATTCTTGAAATGAAGGGTCCTGGCATAGGTCTTGCCCCTGAGACACAACCTGTCTTCAACCGTGTTTCAGCCTATCAATAAGACTAAAAACAGATCAAGTCATGTTTGAAAAAAGTATATTGCACTACAGTGTGGCCAAACTCAGTGAATCCTAACTTCTACCTAAATCACTAGTTTCCTTTTGACATGTGGAAATTTGACTGAAGTTGAAGTTAAAGATTTCACCCCAGTGCATCTGTCAATTACAACAAAATGATGTGAATAACTAAACGAGTTGTTTGAGTTTGCTAACCACGTCGATGAGCTGGGCGATGGAGAGGCCAAAGTGGACCAGCACCACATCGGAGGTGTTGGCCACAGGCCGGGACAGCTTGTTGTAGCGGGCAAACAGGTTCTTGAGAAGCCTCTCCTCAGCGGCATGGGCAGCACGGAAAGCATGGACCCGGGGTCCACCAAGAGGACACACTGGGGGGAGGAAGAAAGACAATCGTCAGGGTGTCCAGTTCCACACACAGCTTCGGAGAACAACAAGCTACTGCATTTTGGTACAGTATCAAATGAAAGTGTTTGAAAATAGATCTTAGGCCACTGCTTACTTGGGCTACATACAGTGGACAAGTGAATGTTTAGGCTGACCCTCTGTGAAATACCCTCTGTGATATTCATTTATCATTAACTCAATAACCTACCATCGTCACTTTTCTATTGGTATTTTTTGTTTCAGGGTATTAATATTATGTAATGAATACCCATGTGCAATCAGGTAGTAAATCGTGGTCTTTTCATACAAGTCAGACAACAATCGTCTAGTATCTCACTCCTGATGTTTGGCTAGTACCTACCAACTATTCTGCTACTTTGATTTGACATTAACATCATTAACTCCTTCTGGAGAGCTCATTCCCACCATTAACTACTTCTGGAGAGCTCATTCCCATCATTAACTACTTCTGGAGAGCTCATTCCCACCATTAACTACTTCTGGAGAGCTCATTCCCATCATTAACTCCTTCTGGAGAGCTCATTCCCATCATTAAGTCCTTCTGTAGAGCTCATTCCCACCATTAACTACTTCTGGAGAGCTCATTCCCACCATTAACTACTTCTGGAGAGCTCATTCCCATCATTAACTACTTCTGGAGAGCTCATTCCCACCATTAACTCCTTCTGGAGAGCTCATTCCCACCATTAACTCCTTCTGTAGAGCTCATTCCCACCATTAACTCCTTCTGGAGAGCTCATTCCCACCATTAACTACTTCTGGAGAGCTCATTCCCATCATTAAGTCCTTCTGGAGAGCTCATTCCCATCATTAACTCCTTCTGGTGAGCTCATTCCCATCATGAACTACTTCTGGAGAGCTCATTCCCATCATTAACTACTTCTGGAGAGCTCATTCCCATCATTAACTCCTTCTGGAGAGCTCATTCCCATCATTAACTCCTTCTGTAGAGCTCATTCCCACCATTAACTACTTATGGAGAGCTCATTCCCATCATTAACTCCTTCTGGAGAGCTCATTCCCATCATTAACTACTTCTGGAGAGCTCATTCCCACCATTAACTACTTCTGGAGAGCTCATTCCCATCATTAACTACTTCTGGAGAGCTCATTCCCACCATTAACTCCTTCTGTAGAGCTCATTCCCACCATTAACTACTTATGGAGAGCTCATTCCCATCATTAACTCCTTCTGGAGAGCTCATTCCCATCATTAAGTCCTTCTGTAGAGCTCATTCCCACCATTAACTACTTCTGGAGAGCTCATTCCCACCATTAACTACTTCTGGAGAGCTCATTCCCATCATTAACTACTTCTGGAGAGCTCATTCCCACCATTAACTCCTTCTGTAGAGCTCATTCCCACCATTAACTCCTTCTGGAGAGCTCATTCCCACCATTAACTACTTCTGGAGAGCTCATTCCCATCATTAAGTCCTTCTGGAGAGCTCATTCCCATCATTAACTCCTTCTGGTGAGCTCATTCCCATCATGAACTACTTCTGGAGAGCTCATTCCCATCATTAACTACTTCTGGAGAGCTCATTCCCATCATTAACTCCTTCTGGAGAGCTCATTCCCATCATTAACTCCTTCTGGAGAGCTCATTCCCATCATTAACTCCTTCTGGAGAGCTCATTCCCATCATTAAGTCCTTCTGGAGAGCTCATTCCCATCATTAACTCATTCTGGAGAGCTCATTCCCATCATTAACTCATTCTGGAGAGCTCATTCCCATCATTAACTACTTCTGGAGAGCTCATTCCCATCATTAACTACTTATGGAGAGCTCATTCCCATCATTAACTACTTCTGGAGAGCTCATTCCCATCATTAACTACTTCTGGAGAGCTCATTCCCATTAAGTCCTTCTGGAGAGCTCATTCCCATCATTAACTCATTCTGGAGAGCTCATTCCCATCATTAACTACTTCTGGAGAGCTCATTCCCATCATTAACTCATTCTGGAGAGCTCATTCCCATCATTAACTACTTCTGGAGAGCTCATTCCCATTAAGTCCTTCTGGAGAGCTCATTCCCATCATTAACTCCTTCTGGAGAGCTCATTCCCATCATTAACTACTTCTGGAGAGCTCATTCCCATCATTAACTACTTCTGGAGAGCTCATTCCCATCATTAACTCATTCTGGAGAGCTCATTCCATCATTAACTACTTCTGGAGAGCTTCCCATTCCTTCTGGATCATTAACTCCTTCTGGTGAGCTCATTCCCATCATGAACTACTTCTGGAGAGCTCATTCCCATCATTAACTACTTCTGGAGAGCTCATTCCCATCATTAACTCCTTCTGGAGAGCTCATTCCCATCATTAACTCCTTCTGTAGAGCTCATTCCCACCATTAACTACTTATGGAGAGCTCATTCCCATCATTAACTCCTTCTGGAGAGCTCATTCCCATCATTAAGTCCTTCTGTAGAGCTCATTCCCACCATTAACTACTTCTGGAGAGCTCATTTCCCACCATTAACTACTTCTGGAGAGCTCATTCCCATCATTAACTACTTCTGGAGAGCTCATTCCCACCATTAACTCCTTCTGTAGAGCTCATTCCCACCATTAACTCCTTCTGAGAGCTCATTCCCACCATTAACTACTTCTGGAGAGCTCATTCCCATCATTAAGTCCTTCTGGAGAGCTCATTTCCCATCCCTGGTGAGCTCATTCATTAACTACTTCTGGAGAGCTCATTCCCATCATTAAGTCCTTCTGGAGAGCTCATTCCCATCATTAACTCCTTCTGGTGAGCTCATTCCCATCATGAACTACTTCTGGAGAGCTCATTCCCATCATTAACTACTTCTGGAGAGCTCATTCCCATCATTAACTCCTTCTGGAGAGCTCATTCCCATCATTAACTCCTTCTGGAGAGCTCATTCCCATCATTAACTCCTTCTGGAGAGCTCATTCCCATCATTAAGTCCTTCTGGAGAGCTCATTCCCATCATTAACTCATTCTGGAGAGCTCATTCCCATCATTAACTCATTCTGGAGAGCTCATTCCCATCATTAACTACTTCTGGAGAGCTCATTCCCATCATTAACTACTTATCATTAACTATTCTGGAGAGCTCATTCCCATCATTAACTACATTCTGGAGAGCTCATTCCCATCATTAACTACTTCTGGAGAGCTCATTCCCATTAAGTCCTTCTGGAGAGCTCATTCCCATCATTAACTCATTCTGGAGAGCTCATTCCCATCATTAACTACTTCTGGAGAGCTCATTCCATCATTAACTCATTCTGGAGAGCTCATTCCCATCATTAACTACTTCTGGAGAGCTCATTCCCATTAACTCCTTCTGGAGAGCTCATTCCCATCATTAACTCATTCTGGAGAGCTCATTCCCATCATTAACTACTTCTGGAGAGCTCATTCCCATCATTAACTCCTTCTGGAGAGCTCATTCCCATCATTAACTACTTCTGGAGAGCTCATTCCCATCATTAACTACTTCTGGAGAGCTCATTCCCATCATTAACTCATTCTGGAGAGCTCATTCCCATCATTAACTACTTCTGAGAGCTCTTCTCATTCTGGAGAGCTCATTCCCATCATTAACTCCTTCTGGTGAGCTCATTCCCATCATTAACTCATTCTGAACTACTTTAACTACTTCTGGAGAGCTCATTCCCATCATTAACTCTTCTGGAGAGCTCATTCCCATCATTAACTCCTTCTGGAGAGCTCATTCCCATCATTAACTCCTTCTGTAGAGCTCATTCCCATCATTAACCTACTTTTAACCCATCATTAACTCCTTCTGGAGAGCTCATTCCCATCATTAACTCCTTCTGAGAGCTCATTCCCATCATTAACTACTTCTGAGCTCATTCCCATCATTAACTACTTCTGTCAGAGCTCATTCCCATCATTAACTACTTCTGGAGAGCTCATTCCCATCATTAACTACTTCTGGAGAGCTCAGAGCTCATTCCCATCATTAACTACTTCTGGAGAGCTCATTCCACCATTAACTCCTTCTGTAGAGCT
>NW_025745650.1:0-14134 GCF_021184085.1 Oncorhynchus gorbuscha | reverse complement strand
GTCGGATCCTTATCTATTGTTCACCGTGCTGTGTCTATGTATTGCCCTGTCGTGTCGTGTTTCCCTCAGATGCTGCGTGGTGAGCAGATGTCTGAGTCTGCTACGTTCAAGTGCCTTCCCGAGGCAACCTACAGTTCTTGATCAAGTCTCCTGTCTGTTCTCGTTATTACGAGTAGTATTATGCCTTTTGTTTGTAAAGTAACTTTACTGGATTAAATACTCTGTTTTCGCCAAGTCGCTTTTGGGTCCTCATTCACCTGCATAACAGAAGGATCCGACCAAGGAATGGACCCAGCGACTACAGATGCTCGTAACACTGCCGTCGAGATCCAAGGAGCCATGCTCGGCAGACACGAGCAGGAATTGTCTGCTGCTCGCCATGCCGTGGAGAACCTGGCCGCTCAGGTTTCCGACCTCTCTGGACAGTTCCAGAGTCTTCGTCTCGTGCCACCTGTTACTTCCTGGCCTGCCGAGCCTCCGGAACCTAGGGTTAATAACCCACCTTGCTACTCCGGGCAGCCCACGGAGTGCCGCTCCTTTCTCACCCAGTGTGATATTGTGTTCTCTCTCAACCCAACACATACTCTAGCGAGAGAGCTCGGGTTGCTTACGTCATTTCACTCCTTACTGGCCGGGCTCGAGAGTGGGGCACAGCTATCTGGGAGGCAAGGGCTGATTGTTCTAACAATTACCAGAACTTTAAAGAGGAGATGATTCGGGTTTTTGACCGTTCAGTTTTTGGTAGGGAGGCTTCTAGGGCCCTGGCTTCCCTATGCCAAGGTGATCGATCCATAACGGATTACTCTATAGAGTTTCGCACTCTTGCTGCCTCTAGTGACTGGAACGAGCCGGCGCTGCTCGCTCGTTTTCTGGAGGGACTCCACGCAGTGGTCAAAGATGAGATTCTCTCTCGGGAGGTTCCTTCCAGTGTGGACTCTTTGATTGCTCTCGCCATCCGCATAGAACGACGGGTAGATCTTCGTCACCAAGCTCGTGGAAGAGAGCTCGCGTCAACGGTGTTTCCCTGCTCCGCATCGCAACCATCTCCCTCCTCTGGCTCAGAGACTGAGCCTATGCAGCTGGGAGGTATTCGCATCTCGACCAAGGAGAGGGAACGGAGGATCACCAACCGCCTGTGCCTCTATTATGGATTTGATGGACATTTTGTCAATTCATGTCCAGTAAAAAGGCCAGAGCTCATCAGTAAGCGGAGGGCTACTGGTGAGCGCTACTACTCAGGTCTCTTCATCTAGATCCTGTACTACTATGTCGGTCCATCTACGCTGGACCGGTTCGGGTGCTACATGCAGTGCCTTGATTGACTCTGGGGCTGAGGGTTGTTTCATGGACGAAGCATGGGCTCGGAAACATGACATTCCTTTCAGACAGTTAGACAAGCCTACGCCCATGTTTGCCTTAGATGGTAGTCATCTTCCCAGTATCAGATTTGAGACACTACCTTTAACTCTCACAGTATCTGGTAACCACAGTGAGACTATTTCTTTTTTGATTTTTTTCGTTCACCTTTTACACCTGTTGTTTTGGGTCATCCCTGGCTAGTATGTCATAATCCTTCTATTAATTGGTCTAGTAATTCTATCCTATCCTGGAACGTTTCTTGTCATGTGAAGTGTTTAATGTCTGCCATCCCTCCCATTTCTTCTGTCCCCACTTCTCAGGAGGAACCTGGCGATTTGACAGGAGTGCCGGAGGAATATCATGATCTGCGCACGGTCTTCAGTCGGTCCCGAGCCAACTCCCTTCCTCCTCACCGGGGTCGTATGATTGTAGTATTGATCTCCTTCCGGGGACCACTCCTCCTCGGGTAGACTATACTCTCTGTCGGCTCCCGAACGTAAGGCTCTCGAGGATTATTTATCTGTGTCTCTTGACGCCGGTACCATAGTGCCTTCTTCCTCCCGGCCGGGGCGGGGTTCTTTTTGTTAAGAAGAAGGACGGTACTCTGCGCCCCTGCGTGGATTATCGAGGGCTGAATGACATAACGGTTAAGAATCGTTATCCGCTTCCCCTTATGTCATCAGCCTTCGAGATTCTGCAGGGAGCCAGGTGCTTTACTAAGTTGGACCTTCGTAACGCTTACCATCTCGTGCGCATCAGAGAGGGGGACGAGTGGAAAACGGCGTTTAACACTCCGTTAGGGCATTTTGAGTACCGGGTTCTGCCGTTTGGTCTCGCCAATGCGCCAGCTGTTTTTCAGGCATTAGTTAATGATGTTCTGAGAGACATGCTGAACATCTTTGTTTTTGTCTATCTTGACGATATCCTGATTTTTTCACCGTCACTCGAGATTCATGTTCAGCACGTTCGACGTGTTCTACAGCGCCTTTTAGAGAATTGTCTCTACGTAAAGGCTGAGAAGTGCTCTTTTCATGTCTCCTCCGTTACTTTTCTCGGTTCCGTTATTTCCGCTGAAGGCATTCAGATGGATTCCGCTAAGGTCCAAGCTGTCAGTGATTGGCCCGTTCCAAGGTCACGTGTCGAGTTGCAGCGCTTTTTTAGGTTTCGCTAATTTCTATCGGCGTTTCATTCGTAATTCGGGCCAAGTTGCTGCCCCTCTCACAGCTCTTACTTCTGTCAAGACGTGTTTTAAGTGGTCCGGTTCCGCCCAGGGAGCTTTTGATCTTCTAAAAGAACGTTTTACGTCCGCTCCTATCCTCGTTACTCCTGACGTCACTAGACAATTCATTGTCGAGGTTGGCGCTTCAGAGGTAGGCGTGGGAGCCATTCTATCCCAGCGCTTCCAGTCTGACGATAAGGTTCATCCTTGCGCTTATTTTCTCATCGCCTGTCGCCATCTGGCGCAACTATGATGTGGGTAACCGTGAACTGCTCGCCATCCGCTTAGCCCTAGGCGAATGGCGACAGTGGTTGGAGGGGCGACCGTTCCTTTGTCGTTTGGACAGACCATAAGAACCTTGAGTACATCCGTTCTGCCAAACGACTTAATGCCCGTCAAGCTCGTTGGGCGTTGTTTTCGCTCGTTTCGAGTTTGTGATTTCTTACCGTCCGGGTAGCAAAAACACCAAGCCTGATGCCTTATCCCGTCTGTTTAGTTCTTCTGTGGCTTCTACTGATCCCGAGGGGATTCTTCCTTATGGGCGTGTTGTCGGGTTGACAGTCTGGGGAATTGAAAGACAGGTTAAGCAAGCACTCACGCACACTGCGTCGCCGCGCGCTGTCCTAGTAACCTCCCTTTTCGTTCCTGTTTCCACTCGTCTGGCTGTTCTTCAGTGGGCTCACTCTGCCAAGTTAGCTGGTCATCCCGGTGTTCGAGGCACTCTTGCGTCTATTCGCCAGCGCTTTTGGTGGCCGACTCAGGAGCGTGACACGCGCCGTTTCGTGGCTGCTTGTTCGGACTGCGCGCAGACTAAGTCGGGTAACTCTCCTCCTGCCGGTCGTCTCAGACCGCTCCCCATTCCTTCTCGACCATGGTCTCACATCGCCCTAGACTTCATTACCGGTCTGCCTTTGTCTGCGGGGAAGACTGTGATTCTTACGGTTGTCGATAGGTTCTCTAAGGCGGCACATTTCATTCCCCTCGCTAAACTTCCTTCCGCTAAGGAGACGGCACAAATCATTATCGAGAATGTGTTCAGAATTCATGGCCTCCGTTAGACGCCGTTTCAGACAGAGGTCCGCAATTCACGTCACAGTTTTTGGAGGGAGTTCTGTCGTTTGATTGGTGCGTCCGTCAGTCTCTCTTCCGGGGTTTCATCCCCAGTCTAACGGTCAAGCAGAGAGGGCCAATCAGACGATTGGTCGCATACTACGCAGCCTTTCTTTCAGAAACCCTGCGTCTTGGGCAGAACAGCTCCCTGGGCAGAATACGCTCACAACTCGCTTCCTTCGTCTGCTACCGGGTTATCTCCGTTTCAGAGTAGTCTGGGTTACCAGCCTCCTCTGTTCTCATCCCAGCTTGCCGAGTCCAGCGTTCCCTCCGCTCAGCGTTTGTCCAACGTTGTGAGCGCACCTGGAGGAGGGTGAGGTCTGCACTTTGCCGTTACAGGGCACAGACTGTGAGAGCCGCCAATAAACGCAGGATTAAGAGTCCAAGGTATTGTTGCGGCCAGAGAGTGTGGCTTTCCACTCGCAACCTTCCTCTTACGACAGCTTCTCGTAAGTTGACTCCGCGGTTCATTGGTCCGTTCCGTGTCTCCCAGGTCGTCAATCCTGTCGCTGTGCGACTACTTCTTCCGCGACATCTTCGTCGCGTCCATCCTGTCTTCCATGTCTCCTGTGTCAAGCCCTTTCTTCGCACCCCCGTTCGTCTTCCCTCCCCCCTCCCGTCCTTGTCGAGCGCACCTATTTACAAGGTACGTAAGATCATGGACATGCGTTCTCGGGGACGGGGTCACCAATACTTAGTGGATTGGGAGGTTACGGTCCTGAGGAGAGGAGTTGGGTTCCGTCTCGGGACGTGCTGGACCGTTCACTTATTGATGATTTCCTCCGTTGCCGCCAGGATTCCTCCTCGAGTGCGCCAGGAGGCGCTCGGTGAGTGGGGGGTACTGTCATGTTTTGTCTTAGATTGTCTTGTCATTATGCTTTCCCTTCTGTTCGTTTCCCCCTGCTGGTCTTATTAGGTTCGTTCCCTTTTCTATCCCTCTCTCTCCCCTCCCTCTCTCTCCTCTCTCTATCGTTCCGTTCCTGCTCCCAGCTGTTCCTATTCCCCTAATCATCATTTAGTCTTCCCACACCTGTTCCTTATCTTTTCCCCTGATTAGAGTCCCTATTTCTTCCCTTGTTTTCCGTTCCTGTCCTGTCGGATCCTTATCTATTGTTCACCGTGCTGTGTCTATGTATTGCCCTGTCGTGTCGTGTTTCCCTCAGATGCTGCGTGGTGAGCAGGTGTCTGAGTCTGCTACGTTCAAGTGCCTTCCCGAGGCAACCTACAGTTCTTGATCAAGTCTCCTGTCTGTTCTCGTTATTACGAGTAGTATTATGCCTTTTGTTTGTAAAGTAACTTTACTGGATTAAATACTCTGTTTTCGCCAAGTCGCTTTTGGGTCCTCATTCACCTGCATAACACAAATAAGCAAAGAGAAATAACAGTCCATTACTTTAAGACATGAAGGTCAGTCAATGCTGTCGTGATGCTGTCGTGTAAGTCGCTCTGGATAAGAGCGTCTGCTAAATGACGTAAATGTAAATGTAATGTCAATGTGACTTGACTTTAACATCAATCTGAAGACTGCTATTTATCCAATTAAAACCTCTCTGGGATATGTGGGACAGTAGCGTCCCACTTGGCCAAAAGCCAGATAAAATGCAGAGTGCCAAATTCAAATAAATTCCTATAAAAATCTAAAAGTGGGTGGGGTTATATCCTTCCTCTTTGGCCCTGTCCGGGGGTGTCCTCGGATGGGACCACAGTGTCTCCTGACCCCTCCTGTCTCAGCCTCCAGTATTTATGCTGCAGTAGTTTGTGTCGGGGGGCTAGGGTCAGTTTGTTATATCTGGAGTACTTCTCCTGTCCTATTCGGTGTCCTGTGTGAATCTAAGTGTGCGTTCTCTAATTCTCTCCTTCTCTCTTTCTCTCTCTCGGAGGACCTGAGCCCTAGGACCATGCCCCAGGACTACCTGACATGATGACTCCTTGCTGTCCCCAGTCCACCTGGCCGTGCTGCTGCTCCAGTTTCAACTGTTCTGCCTTATTATTATTCGACCATGCTGGTCATTTATGAACATTTGAACATCTTGGCCATGTTCTGTTATAATCTCCACCCGGCACAGCCAGAAGAGGACTGGCCACCCCACATAGCCTGGTTCCTCTCTAGGTTTCTTCCTAAGTTTTGGCCTTTCTATGGAGTTTTTCCTAGCCACCGTGCTTCTACACCTGCATTGCTTGCTGTTTGGGGTTTTAGGCTGGGTTTCTGTACAGCACTTTGAGATATCAGCTGATATACGAAGGGCTATATAAATACATTTGATTTGATTCATAGCACCATAGTAAACACAAGTGAGAACATTTCAACCCTGCAGGTGCGACACAACGCAGAAATAAAAATAGAAATCATGCCTTACCTTCTTCATTTGGCACTCCAATATGTCCCATAAACATCACAAATGGTCCTTTTCTTCGATTAATTCCGTCCATATATATCCAAAATGTCCATTTATTTGGAGCATTTGATCCAGAAAAACACCGGTTCCAACTTGCGCAGCGTGATGACAAAATATCACAAAAGTTACCTGTAAACTTTACCAAAACATTTCAAACTACTTTTGTAATACAACTTTAGGTCTTTTTTAAAGTAAATAATCGATCAAATTGAAGATGGGATGATCTGTGTTCAATACAGGAAGAAAACAAACTCAAGCATGCTTTCTGGTCTTGCGCCTCTATCAAACAGTACACATGAAGTGACACTCGTTCAAATTGGCCGTACTTCTTCATTACACAAAGGAATAACCTCAACCAATTTCTAAAGACTGGTGACACCCAGTGGAAGCAGTAGGAACTGCAAGCAAGTCCCTTAGAAATCTGGATTCCCAATGAAAAATAATTGAAAGATAGTGGCTTCAAAAAAACAAATCTGAATGGTTTGTCCTCAGGGTTTCACCTGCTACATAAGTTATGTTATACTCACAGACATGATTCAAACAGTTTTAGAATCTTCAGAGTGTGTTCTATCCAAATATACTAATAACATGCATATATTAGCAACGGGGCCTGAGTAGCAGCCAGTTTACCTTATTCATCCAAGCTACTCAATACTGCCCCCAGTCCCAAAGAAGTTCAAGCATTTATTACTTGACATGAAAAATACATAATATGGCATATCTTATCTTCTGGGGATGAGTAGCAGGCAGTTGAAATTGGGCATGCTTTTCATCCAAAATTCCAAATGCTGCCCCCTATCCTAGAGAAGTTTTAACTAACTATGTTTAATTGTTATGTGATTAAATTAATAATGTAACAATTAATTCATAAGTATCTGGGGCACCACGAGAGCGGTTCTTTAAAGAGTTATCATCTCCCGAATTAAACTCTAAAAGGGCATTACCTATCACATCTATAAACAGTCAACTTATTAATCATAACCTCGTATCATATGACCATTCTGAACAGTCGTTACCTCCTTGGATCTGCAAAAACCAGAGCCTTACTTATGATTCAATACTATACAAATTTGTTTAATTATTTATTTACAAGATAATTAAATGGGAACACAAGATAAACATACACACTCTGCACTAGCTATTGACTGTAATACACTGAAAATAGGTCCCTAGCGGAATGACAACAGTATTGATGCTTTTTAAAGGAGTGACGGAGAGGGAGAGAGAGGTACAGAGACACTTAACATTGGTACATTCAGAAACCACTCTCGTCTACAGTAACCACATACTTTGAACACGAACTGCTGCCCACTGAGTAAGAAATCATGAATGTTTTTACGTGAAATGCCTGGGTTTTCTGGGGGTCTCTTGGTGAACAGGGCAGCCTTGGAAAGGGGGTTGGGCCTTTTCATGGCACACTTGTAAGGTTCTAATTGAAGGAAATGGTTACAACAAGTCTTCTACTGTTATCCTTCTTTGTAGTTGTCTGGTAGCCGGGGACTTGTTGTGTAGTCTTGAACCGAACTACAGAGTTGACTTTCCTTCCATTCACTCTTTAAGAGGCTTCTTTGAAGATAGGCTAGCCAAATGTATCGATGGTTTGAGCAGAGTAACAGGATGATCCTACTTAAATTTTGCTTTCAAACAGCTAATCAGCCATGTCAATGATTGTCTGGGAGGTGAGTTTATTGTCTCCACCTTGTGTTGAGATTCAAAATTCAAACCACTTTAAACGTGCAGCCGCAGTCTCACTCTTTTCTGGTCTAATGTGTTTTTTTCTTAACCAATTATGTATATGCTCAAAAGGGGCTCCCTGGCCTCACTCCAGGCGGTAACTACTCACTGTGCAAAGTTAGGTTAAAAAAATTATCTTATAGCTTCTCAAATCACATCTCTCTCTTAACAAAAACACGTTCATAATTTGTCATATAACATGCACAACACAGAGTATGGAAACTTCATATATGTAGTGTCTATACTTTCCAAGTTACAGTATTTCCTTTATAACATTTTTAACAACATCACAAAATTACAAACAAAATTACATTAGTGTTCTATTTATCACCTCTGACCATTCCTCCCGATTTAAGTCAGAAATATTGTTCCGGTATTCGCTTATGAACGAGTTAGAGTTTCAGCGGGAAAAAGTTTGCTTTGGTGAATCTTGAAAGCGCAGATCTGAATCTTCTCCCTTGATTTACAACAGGCCGGTTGTTAACCCCCCTCATTCTTTCCTTCCCGCTCTAGGGTGAGAGGGGGTCTGATTGAAGTTATTCATTGCATACCTGATTTGACCCATTTGTATTCTCGTGGACAGTCAAGACAATGCGGAACATTTCAAGAACTTTTCAAGTTTCTTCAAGTCCAGAATAGGTTCATGAGAGTTACCAGCCCCAGAAGTTGCAGCCTATACAAATTCTTCACATCTCAACATCAACTGTTCAGAGGAGACCGTGAATCAGGCCTTCATGGTTGAATTGCTGCAAAGAAACCACTACTAAAGGACACCAATAATAAGAAGAGACTTGATTGGGCAAAGAAACACAAGCAATAGACATTAGACCGGTGGAAATCTGTCCTTTGGTCTGATGAGTCCAAATTTGAGATATTTGGTGCCAACTGCCGTGTCTTTGTGAGACGCAGAGTAGGTGAACGGATGATGTCCGCATGTGTGGTTTGTACTGTGAAGCATGGAGGAGGAGGTGTGATGGTGTGGGGGTCCTTTACTGGTGACACTGTCTGTGATTTATTTAGAATTCAAGGCACAGTTAGCCAGCATGGCTACCACAGCATTTGTCAGCGATACACCATCCCATCTGGTTTGCACTTAGTGGGACTATCATTTGTTTTTAACATGACATTGGCCCAACACACCTCCAGGCTGTGTACGGGCTATTTCACCAAGAAGGAGAGCGATGGAGTGCTGCATCAGATGACCTGGCCTGTGCAATCACCCGACCTCAACCAAATTGAGATGGTTTGGGATGAGTTGGACCTCAGAGTGAAGGAAAAGCAGCCAACAATTACTCAAAATATGTGGGAACTCCAGAATGCGAAGCTGCCATCAATGCGAAGGGTGGCTACTTTGAAGAATCTCAAATCTAAAATATATTTTGATCTGTTTAATAACACTTTTTTGGTTACTACATGATTCCATATGTGTTATCTCATAGTTTTGATGTCTTCACTACAATGTACACTACCGTTCAAAAGTTTGGGGTCACTTCAAGATGTCCTTGTTTTTGAAAGAAAATATAATTCTTTGTCCATTAAAATAATATAAAATTGATCAGAAATACAGTGTAGACATTGCAAATGTTGTAAATGACTTTTGTTATCATTTTAAAAGGTCAATTGATCATTAGAAAACCTTGTTGCAATTATATTAGCACAGCTGAAAACTGTTGTTCTGATTAAAGAATCAATAAATCTGACCTTCTTTAGACTAATTGAGTGTCTGGAGCATCAGCATTTGTGGGTTCGATTTCAGGCTCAAAGTGGCCAGAAACAAATAACTTTCTTCTGAAACTAGTCAGTCTATTCTTGTTCTGAGAAATTAAGGCCATTCCATGTGTCACGCCTTGGTCATTGTATCTTGTGTTTTTGTTATATGTTTGGGTAGGCCAGGGTGTGACATGGGTTTATGTTGTATTTCGTATTGGGGTTTGTATTAATTAGGAGTGTGTTTTAGTAGGGGTGTGTCTAGTTAGGCTTGGCTGCCTGAGGCGATTCCTAATTGGAGTCAGCTGATTCTCGTTGTCTCGGATTGGGAACCGTATTTAGGCAGCCTGAGTGCGCGTTGTATTTCGTGGGTGATTGTACCTGTCTTAGTGTTAGTCACCAGATAGGCTGTATTTTGTTTCACTTGTTTGTTGTTTTTGTATTTTCAATTATTTCATGTACCGCTTTATCTTTATTAAAGGTCATGAGTAACCTACACGCTGCATTTCGGTCTGCCTCTCTTCTAACAGCAGACGAAGTTCATTACAGAATCAGCCACCACGATTCACAGACCGAGCAGCGTGTGAACTGGCAGGAGCTAAAGGAGGAAGATATGGACGGCAGAAGCAGCCGACCCAGAGCGAGTGCATGAGCCCGCCTGGGATTCCCTACAGCAATGCGAAGAGGACTATACACGGATGGAATCGAGAAGGAAAGCATTGCTATACAGAGCGAAAACTGAAGGTAACAGGGGAAAGCTCAGAGAGAGAGTGGCTGAGTCAGGAAACAGACCTGAGCCTACTCCCTGTTAATCGTGAAGAGCAGTTGCAATGGGAGAGAATGCATCATTTGGAGATTTGGACATGGGAGGAGGAATTAGACGGTCAAGGACCCTGGGAGCAGCCGGGAGAATATCGCCGTCCCAAGGAGGAAATAGAGGCAGCTAAAGCGGAGAGGCGTATGTATGAGGAGGCAGCACGGCGACGCGGTTGGAAACCGGAAAGTCACCCCAAAAATAATATTGGGGGGGAGCTAAAAGGGAGAATAGTTATGCCAGGTAGGAAACCTGCGCATACTCCCTGTGCTCACCGTTGGGCTAGAGAGACCGGGCAGGCACCGTGTTATGCTATGGAGCGCACGGTGTTTCCAGTGCGGGTGCAGAGCCAGCTGCGACACATACCAGCCCTTCCTATTGGCCGGGCTAGAGTGGGCATCGAGCCAGGTAAGCTTGGGCAGGCTCGGTGCTCTAGAGCTCCAGTGCGCCTGCACGGTCCGGTCTATCCAGAGCCACCTCTACACACCAGTCCTCCGGTAGCAGCTACCCGCACCAGGCTTCCTGTGCGTGTCCTCGCGCCAGTACCACCAGTTCCAGCACCACGCACCAGGCCTCCAGTGCGCCTCGTCTGTTTAGCGCAGCCAGAGCTTTTCTCCTCTCCTGCGCTGCCGGAGTCTCCTGTCTGTCCAGCGCCACCAGTGCTACCAGTCGGCCCAGCGCGTCCAGTGCGCCTCGCCTGTTCAGAACAGCCAGTGCTTTTCTCCTCTCCTGCACTGTTGGAGTCTCCCGCCTGTTCAGCTCAGCCAGAGCCTTTCTCCTCTCCTGTGCTGCCGGAGTCTCCTGTCGGCCCAGCGTCACCAGTCTGCCAGGATCCACCAGAAGTGCCAGTCTGCCAGGATCCGCCAGAAGTGCCAGTCTACCAAGATCTTCTAGATCGGCCAGACAACCTTAATCATCCAGGTCCACCAGCCAGCCAGGATTTACCGGAGCCTACTACCTGCCTGAGCTTCCTCTCAGTACTGAGCTTCCTCTCAGTACTAGGCTCCCTCTCTGTACCGGGCTCCCTCTCAGTACCGAGCTTCCTCTCAGTACCGAGCTTCCTCTCAGTACCGGGCTTCCCCTCAGTACCGGGCTTCTCCTCAGTACCGGGCTTCCCCTCAGTACCGGGCTGCTTCGGTCCCGGGCTGCCCCTCTGTCCCGGGCTGCCCCTCTGTCCCGGGCTGCCCCTCTGTCCCGGGCTGCCCCTCTATCCTGAGTTGCCCCTCTATCCTGAGTTGCCCCTCTGTCCTGAGTTGCCCCTCTGTCCTGAGCTGCCCCTCTGTCCCGAGCTGCCCCTCTGTCCCGAGCTGCCCCTCTGTCCCGAGCTGCCCCTCTGTCCCGAGCTGCCCCTCAGTTATGTGGGGGTCAGGGTGAGGACTATTAGTCCATGGTCGGCGGAGAAGGTGGATTATCCTAGGACGCGAAGGGGAGGAACTAGGACATTTATGGAGTGGGGTCCACGTCCCGAGCCAGAACCGCCACCATGGACAGACGCCCACCCGGACCCTCCCTATGCTCTTGAGGTGCGTCCCGGAGTCCGCACCTTAGGGGGGGGGGGTTCTGTCACGCCTTGGTCATTGTATCTTGTGTTTTTGTTATATGTTTGGGTAGTCCAGGGTGTGACATGGGTTTATGTTGTATTTCGTATTGGGGTTTGTATTAATTAGGAGTGTGTTTTAGTAGGGGTGTGTCTAGTTAGGCTTGGCTGCCTGAGGCGATTCCTAATTGGAGTCAGCTGATTCTCGTTGTCTCGGATTGGGAACCGTATTTAGGCAGCCTGAGTGCGCGTTGTATTTGGGGTGATTGTACCTGTCTTAGTGTTAGTCACCAGATAGGCTGTATTTTGTTTCACTTGTTTGTTGTTTTTGTATTTTCAATTATTTCATGTACCGCTTTATCTTTATTAAAGGTCATGAGTAACCTACACGCTGCATTTCGGTCTGCCTCTCTTCTAACAGCAGACGAAGTTCATTACAGAATCAGCCACCACGATTCACAGACCGAGCAGCGTGTGAACTGGCAGGAGCTAAAGGAGGACGATATGGACGGCAGAAGCAGCCGACCCAGAGCGAGTGCATGAGCCCGCCTGGGATTCCCTACAGCAATGCGAAGAGGGCTATACACGGATGGAATCGAGAAGGAAAGCATTGCTATACAGAGCGAAAACTGAAGGTAACAGGGGAAAGCGCAGAGAGAGAGTGGCTGAGTCAGGAAACAGACCTGAGCCTACTCTCCCTGTTAATCGTGAAGAGCAGTTGCAATGGGAGAGAATGCATCATTTGGAGATTTGGACATGGGAGGAGGAATTAGACGGTCAAGGACCCTGGGAGCAGCCGGGAGAATATCGCCGTCCCAAGGAGGAAATAGAGGCAGCTAAAGCGGAGAGGCGTATGTATGAGGAGGCAGCACGGCGACGCGGTTGGAAACCGGAAAGTCACCCCAAAAATAATATTGGGGGGGGAGCTAAAAGGGAGAATAGTTATGCCAGGTAGGAAACCTGCGCATACTCCCTGTGCTCACCGTTGGGCTAGAGAGACCGGGCAGGCACCGTGTTATGCTATGGAGCGCACGGTGTTTCCAGTGCGGGTGCAGAGCCAGCTGCGACACATACCAGCCCTTCCTATTGGCCGGGCTAGAGTGGGCATCGAGCCAGGTAAGCTTGGGCAGGCTCGGTGCTCTAGAGCTCCAGTGCGCCTGCACGGTCCGGTCTATCCAGAGCCACCTCTACACACCAGTCCTCCGGTAGCAGCTCCCCGCACCAGGCTTCCTGTGCGTGTCCTCGCGCCAGTACCACCAGTTCCAGCACCACGCACCAGGCCTCCAGTGCGCCTCGTCTGTTTAGCGCAGCCAGAGCTTTTCTCCTCTCCTGCGCTGCCGGAGTCTCCTGTCTGTCCAGCGCCACCAGTGCTACCAGTCGGCCCAGCGCGTCCAGTGCGCCTCGCCTGTTCAGAACAGCCAGTGCTTTTCTCCTCTCCTGCACTGTTGGAGTCTCCCGCCTGTTCAGCTCAGCCAGAGCCTTTCTCCTCTCCTGTGTTGCCGGAGTCTCCTGTCGGCCCAGCGTCACCAGTCTGCCACGATCCACCAGAAGTGCCAGTCTGCCAGGATCCGCCAGAAGTGCCAGTCTACCAAGATCTTCTAGATCGGCCAGACAACCTTAATCATCCAGGTCCACCAGCCAGCCAGGATTTACCGGAGCCTACTACCTGCCTGAGCTTCCTCTCAGTACTGAGCTTCCTCTCAGTACTAGGCTCCCTCTCTGTACCGGGCTCCCTCTCAGTACCGAGCTTCCTCTCAGTACCGAGCTTCCTCTCAGTACCGGGCTTCCCCTCAGTACCGGGCTTCTCCTCAGTACCGGCTTCCCCTCAGTACCGGGCTGCTTCGGTCCCGGCTGCCCCTCTGTCCCGGGCTGCCCCTCTGTCCCGGGCTGCCCCTCTGTCCCGGGCTGCCCCTCTATCCTGAGTTGCCCCTCTATCCTGAGTTGCCCCTCTGTCCTGAGTTGCCCCTCTGTCCTGAGCTGCCCCTCTGTCCCGAGCTGCCCTCTGTCCCGAGCTGCCCCTCTGTCCCGAGCTGCCCCTCTGTCCCGAGCTGCCCCTCAGTTATGTGGGGGTCAGGGTGAGGACTATTAGCCATGGTCGGCGGAGAAGGTGGATTATCCTAGGACGCGAAGGGGAGGAACTAGGACATCTATGGAGTGGGGTCCACGTCCGAGCCAGAACCGCCACCATGGACAGACGCCCACCCGGACCCTCCCTATGCTCTTGAGTGCGTCCCCGGAGTCCGCACCTTAGGGGGGGG
>NW_025745649.1:0-14181 GCF_021184085.1 Oncorhynchus gorbuscha | reverse complement strand
AGAAAATACAGAGACACACAGTCCTAATGAGAGCATGTCTATTCTGGGCTCTGTTGACAGTGCAACACTGAGGTCATGCTCCGCCTTAACTGTTTCTGTACTTGTTTTTTAAGTATGTCAGAGTTGAGAACTTTGACTCACATAGGTATGTGGTGTCAAACTGAACCAGAACATCCACTGTTTTCTCAATCAGACAGGAGACCGCTTCCTGCTGTAGATGAACAACTCAGAACTGTATGAGTGTGTTTGCCTCAAAAAGCATCTTGCTTCAATCAGTTTATTCCATTTAAGAAGAAAAAAATATGATTGTATTTTAACAGCAACAGTTCCAACCTAGACCACTTTTCAACCATTTCTACAGTAAGATGTACAGTAGGCCTGATCATTTCTACAGTAAGATGTACAGTAGGCCTGATCATTTCTACAGTAAGATGTACAGTAGGCCTGATCATTTTCATCTTCATTTGTACAGTCGTGGCCAAAAGATTTGAGAATGACACAAATATTAATTTTCACAAAGTCTGCTGCCTCAGTTTGTATGATGGCAATTTGCATATACTACAGAATGTTATGAAGAGTGATCAGATGAATTGCAAAGTCCCTCTTTGCCATGCAAATGAACTGAATCCCCCCAAAACATGTCCACTGTATTTCAGCCCTGCCACAAAGGACCAGCTGACATCATGTCAGTGATTCTCTCGTTAACACAGGTGTGAGTGTTGACAAATACAAGGCTGGAGATACCTCTGTCATGCTGATTGATTTTGAATAACAGACTGGAAGCTTCAAAAGGAGGGTGGTGCTTGGAATTGTTCTTCCTCTGTCAACCATGGTTACCTGCAAGGAATCATTGCTTTCACAAAAATGGCTTCACAGGCAAGGATATTGCTGCCAGTCAGATTGCACCTAAATCAACCATTTATCGGATCATCAACAACTTCAAGGAGAGTGGTTCAATTGTTGTGAAGAAGGCTTCAGGGCGCCCAAGAAAGTCCAGCAAGCGCCAGGACCTTCTCCTAAAGTTGATTCAGGTGCGGGATCGGGGCACCACCAGTACAGAGCTTGCTCAGGAATGGCAGCAGGCAGGTGTGAGTGCATCTGCACGCACAGTGAGGCGAAGACTTTTGGAGGATGGCCTGGTGTCAAGAAGGGCAGCAAAGAAGCCACTTCTCTCTGGGAAAAACATCAGGGAGAGACTGATATTCTGCAAAAGGTACAGGGATTGGACTGCTGAGGACTGGGGTAATTTTCTCTGAATCCCTTTCCGATTGTTTGGGGCATCCGGAAAAAGCTTGTCCGGAGAAGACAAGGTGAGCGCTACCATCAGTCCTGTGTCATGCCAACAGTAAAGCATCCTGAGACCATTCGTATGTGGGGTTGCTTCTCAGCCAAGAGTGTGGGCTCACTCACAATTTTGCCTAAGAATACAGCCATGAATAAAGAATGGTACCAACATATCCTCTGAGAGCAACTTCTCCCAACCATCCAGGAACAGTTTGGTGACAAACAATGCATTTTCAGCATGATGGAGCACCTTGCCATAGGGCAAAAGTGATAACTAAGTGGCTCGGGAACAAAACATCGATATTTTGTGTCCATGGCCAGGAAACTCCCCAGACCTTAATCCCATTGAGAACTTGTGGTCAATCCTCAAGAGGCGGGTGGACAAACAAAATCCCACAAATTCTGGCAAACTCCAAGCATTGATTATGCAGGAATGGGCTGCCATCAGTCAGGATGTGGCCCAGAAGTTATTTGACATCATGTCAGGGCGGATTGCAGAGGTCTTGAAAAAGAAGGGTCAACACTGCAAATATTGACTCTTTGCATCAACTTCATGTAATTGTCAATAAAAGCCTTATGAAATGCTTGTAATTATACTTCAGTATACCATAATAACATATGACAAAAATATCTAAAGACACTGAAGCAGCAAACTTTGTGGAAATTAATATTTGTGTCATTCTCAAATCTTTTGGCTATGACTGTACTGTTACTAAGGTTGCACTATCAGTATCTTGCTTGCGAAAGATAGCTATTAGCTGTGTACAAGGCCAGTGGATTGTGTGAAAGAGAAACTCACATCTACTACTATCAGAGTTAGTTAGTACTCCCTTATTTACGCTTATCACCTGTTATACAATGACAACAATGCGCTGCTAGCTGACTTACTTTTCCACTGTGGAAGCACTATTTCCTGAAGCATTCTGCCCTGTTCTGAAAGAACTCCCTGGGTTTACCATCATGCTGTGGATGTTTGGTCAGGACCTGTCGTTTCATTACTAAGCACTTCTCTGCACAACACGCATTGGGCGCTCCTTGTTATAAGTTTCTATGAAAGAGAAACTCATCGCTGTACATGCGTTTCATGACAATTGACCTCAGTCAGAACTTGTGGCTAGCATGAATCCATTTGATGACAGCGGTGAGTGATGGCGTGTGGGAATGACAAGTCAGTGGCAGACAGTGCATCATCTGCTACTGAACGACAGCGCTGCATCGCGTATATCGCGGAGTAATCTTCAAGAAAACTGCAGAAAAAAAGATCAGGTAAACCACGAAGCACATGTGCATCTCCCTCTCACACTCACGCACCTGCCAAAGTGAGCAGACCGCTGCTAAAGCAGAGAGCACACTTGGCCAAATCAATTCCAGTAATGAATGAAATAATTATATATTTACTCTGGCACATCATGACCCACCATTATCAGGTCCGTGTTGGTCGCGACCCATACTTTAGGAAAGGCTGCACAAAAGTAATAGTGACAAAAACATGGCAAAGTAATACACTTTTGGCCTAAATGCAAAGCCTTATGTTTGGGGCATATCCAACACAGCACATCACTGAGTAAAGTAAATTCCTCCTTACTTTCAAGCATGGGGTGGTTGCATCATGGTTTGGGTATACTTCACGTCAGCAAAGACTGGAGTTTTCAGGATAAAAAGAAATGGGATGAAGCTAAGCACAGGCAAAATTCTAGAGGAAAACCTGCTTCAGTCTGCTTTACACAAGACACTGGGAGACTAATTAACCTTTCAGCATGACAATAAATCCAATCAAATTGTATTTGTCAAATGCTTGGTAAACAACAGGTGTAGACTAACAGTGAAATGTTTACTTACGGGCCCTTGCCAACAATGCAAAAAATAAAAAGAAATAGTAGAAAAAACATATAAATATAAACACAACGAATAAATAGAAAAATTATAACAAAAGTTATAACTACCCAATGAGTAACGATAACTTGGCTATTCACTGGTTACCAGTACCGACTCGATGTGCAGGGATACAAGGTATTGAGATAGATACAGTGTATTCGGAAAGTATTCATACCCCATGACTTTCAGTTTTGTTATGTTACAGGCTTAAATTGGATTAATTTGTGTTTTTTTTCCCTCATCAATTTAGACACAATACCCAATAATGGCAAAGAAAAAAAACATTTGCATAAGTATTCAGACCCTTTACTCAGTACTTTGTTGAAGAACCTTTACAGCTTTGAGTCTTTTTGGGTATGATGCTACAAGCTTGGCACACCTGTATTTGTGGAGTTTCTCCCAATGTTCTCTGCAAATCCTCTCAAGCTCTGTCAGGTTGGATGGGGAGCTTTGCTGAACAGTTATTTTCATGTCTCTCCAGAGATGTTCGATCGGGTTCAAGTCCGGGCTCTGGCTGGGCCACTCAAGGACATTCGGAGACTTGTCCCAAAGCCACTCCTGTGTGGTCTTGGCTGTGTGCTTAGGGTCGTTGTCCTGTTGGAAGGTGAACCATGACCCCAGTCTGAGTTCCTGAGCGCTCTGGAGCTGGTTTTCATCAAGGATCTCTCTGTACTTTGCTCTGATCATCTTTCCCTCAATCCTGACTAGTCTCCCAGTCCCTGCCATTAAAAACATCCCCACAGCATGATGCTGCCACCACTATGCTTCATCATAGGGATGGTGCCAGGTTTCGTCCTGATGTGACGCTTCGCATTCAGGTCGAAGAGTTCAATCTTGGTTTCATCAGATCAGAGAGTCCTTTATATTCCTTTTGATTGAAAGCTTTAAGTTCCTTGGTGTCCACATCAACAACAAAATAGAATGGTCCAAACACACCAAGACAGTCGTGAAGAGGGCACGACAAAACCTATTCCCCCTCAGGAAACTAAAAAGATTAGCCATGGGTGCTCAGATCCTCAAAAGGTTCTACAGCTGCAACATCGAGAGCATCCGGACCGGTTGCATCATTGTCTGTTACGGCAATTGCTCGACCTCCAACCGCAAGGCACTACAGAGGGTAGTGCGTACAGCCCAGTACATCACTGGGGCTAAGCTGCCTTCCATCCAGGACCTCTACACCAGGCGTGTTATGCAGGTGAATGAGGACCCAAAAGCGACTTGGCGAAAACAGAGTCTTTAATCCAGTAAAGATACTTTACAAAACAAAAGGCATAATACTACTCGTAAAGACGAGAACAGACTGGAGACTTGATCAAGAACTGCAGGTTGCCTCGGGAAGGCACTTGAACCTAGCAGACTCAGACACCTGCTCACCACGCAGCATCTGAGGGAAACACGACACGACAGGGCAATACATAGACACAGCACGGTGAATTATAGACAAGGATCCGACAGGGCAGGAACGGAAAACAAGGAGAGAAATAGGGACTCTAATCAGGGAAAAGGATCGGGAACAGGTGTGGGAAGACTAAATGATTGATTAGGGAATAGGGACAGCTGGGAGCAGGAACGGAACGATAGAGAGAAGAGAGCGAGAGAGTGAGAGAGGAGGGGAGAGAGAGGGATAGAAAGAGGGAAAGAACCTAATAAGACCAGCAGAGGGAAACGAATAGAAGGGAAGCACAGGGACAAGACATGATAATCAATGACAAAACATGACAGTACCCCCACTCACCGAGCGCCTCCTGGCGCACTCGAGGAGGAACCCTGGCGGCAACGGAGGAAATCATCAATAGCGAACGGTCCAGCACGTCCCGAGACGGAACCCAACTCCTCTCCTCAGGACCGTAACCCTCCCAATCCACTAAGTATTGGTGACCCCGTCCCGAGAACGCATGTCCATGATCTTACGTACCTTGTAAATAGGTGCGCTCTCGACAGGACGGGAGGGGGAGGGAAGACGAACGGGGGTGCGAAGAAAGGGCTTGACACAGGAGACATGGAAGACAGGATGGACGCGACGAAGATGTCGCGGAAGAAGCAGTCGCACAGCGACAGGATTGACGACCTGGGAGACACGGAACGGACCAATGAACCGCGGAGTCAACTTACGAGAAGCTGTCGTAAGAGGAAGGTTGCGAGTGGAAAGCCACACTCTCTGGCCGCAACAATACCTTGGACTCTTAATCCTGCGTTTATTGGCGGCTCTCACAGTCTGTGCCCTGTAACGGCAAAGTGCAGACCTCACCCTCCTCAGGTGCGCTCACAACGTTGGACAAACGCTTGAGCGGAGGGAACGCTGGACTCGGCAAGCTGGGATGAGAACAGAGGAGGCTGGTAACCCAGACTACTCTGAAACGGAGATAACCCGGTAGCAGACGAAGGAAGCGAGTTGTGAGCGTATTCTGCCCAGGGGAGCTGTTCTGCCCAAGACGCAGGGTTTCTGAAAGAAAGGCTGCGTAGTATGCGACCAATCGTCTGATTGGCCCTCTCTGCTTGACCGTTAGACTGGGGATGAAACCCGGAAGAGAGACTGACGGACGCACCAATCAAACGACAGAACTCCCTCCAAAACTGTGACGTGAATTGCGGGCCTCTGTCTGAAACGGCGTCTAACGGGAGGCCATGAATTCTGAACACATTCTCGATGATGATTTGTGCCGTCTCCTTAGCGGAAGGAAGTTTAGCGAGGAATGAAATGTGCCGCCTTAGAGAACCTATCGACAACCGTAAGAATCACAGTCTTCCCCGCAGACAAAGGCAGACCGGTAATGAAGTCTAGGGCGATGTGAGACCATGGTCGAGAAGGAATGGGGAGCGGTCTGAGACGACCGGCAGGAGGAGAGTTACCCGACTTAGTCTGAGCGCAGTCCGAACAAGCAGCCACGAAACGGCGCGTGTCACGCTCCTGAGTCGGCCACCAAAAGCGCTGGCGAATAGACGCAAGAGTGCCTCGAACACCGGGATGACCAGCTAACTTGGCAGAGTGAGCCCACTGAAGAACAGCCAGACGAGTGGAAACAGGAACGAAAGGAGGTTACTAGGACAAGCGCGGCGACGCAGTGTGCGTGAGTGCTTGCTTAACCTGTCTTTCAATTCCCCAGACTGTTAACCCGACAACACGCCCATAAGGAAGAATCCCTCGGGATCAGTAGAAGCCACAGAAGAACTAAACAGACGGGATAAGGCATCAGGCTTGGTGTTTTTGCTACCCGGACGGTAAGAAATCACAAACTCGAAACGAGCGAAAAACAACGCCCAACGAGCTTGACGGGCATTAAGTCGTTTGGCAGAACGGATGTACTCAAGGTTCTTATGGTCTGTCCAACGACAAAAGGAACGGCCCCCTCCAACCACTGTCGCCATTCGCCTAGGGCTAAGCGGATGGCGAGCAGTTCACGATTACCCACATCATAGTTGCGCTCAGATGGCGACAGGCGATGAGAAAAATAAGCGCAAGGATGAACCTTATCGTCAGACTGGAAGCTGGGATAGAATGGCTCCCACGCCTACCTCTGAAGCGTCAACCTCGACAATGAATTGTCTAGTGACGTCAGGAGTAACGAGGATAGGAGCGGACGTAAAACGTTCTTTTAGAAGATCAAAAGCTCCCTGGGCGGAACCGGACCACTTAAAACACGTCTTGACAGAAGTAAGAGCTGTGAGAGGGGCAGCAACTTGACCGAAATTACGAATGAAACGCCGATAGAAATTAGCGAAACCTAAAAGCGCTGCAACTCGACACGTGACCTTGGAACGGGCCAATCACTGACAGCTTGGACCTTAGCGGAATCCATCTGAATGCCTTCAGCGGAAATAACGGAACCGAGAAAAGTAACGGAGGAGACATGAAAAGAGCACTTCTCAGCCTTTACGTAGAGACAATTCTCTAAAAGGCGCTGTAGAACACGTCGAACGTGCTGAACATGAATCTCGAGTGACGGTGAAAAAATCAGGATATCGTCAAGATAGACAAAAACAAAGATGTTCAGCATGTCTCTCAGAACATCATTAACTAATGCCTGAAAAACAGCTGGCGCATTGGCGAGACCAAACGGCAGAACCCGGTACTCAAAATGCCCTAACGGAGTGTTAAACGCCGTTTTCCACTCGTCCCCCTCTCTGATGCGCACGAGATGGTAAGCGTTACGAAGGTCCAACTTAGTAAAGCACCTGGCTCCTGCAGAATCTCGAAGGCTGATGACATAAGAAGCGGATAACGATTCTTAACCGTTATGTCATTCAGCCCTCGATAATCCACGCAGGGCGCAGAGTACCGTCCTTCTTCTTAACAAAAAAAGAACCCCGCCCCGGCCGGAGAGGAAGAAGGCACTATGGTACCGGCGTCAAGAGACACAGATAAATAATCTCGAGAGCCTTACGTTCGGGAGCCGACAGAGAGTATAGTCTACCCCGAGGAGGAGTGGTCCCCGGAAGGAGATCAATACTACAATCATACGACCGGTGAGGAGGAAGGGAGTTGGCTCGGGACCGACTGAAGACCGTGCGCAGATCATGATATTCCTCCGGCACTCCTGTCAAATCGCCAGGTTCCTCCTGAGAAGTGGGGACAGAAGAAATGGGAGGGATGGCAGACATTAAACACTTCACATGACAAAGAAACGTTCCAGGATAGGATAGAATTACTAGACCAATTAATAGAAGGATTATGACATACTAGCCAGGGATGACCCAAAACAACAGGTGTAAAAGGTGAACGAAAAATCAAAAAAGAAATAGTCTCACTGTGGTTACCAGATACTGTGAGAGTTAAAGGTAGTGTCTCAAATCTGATACTGGAAGATGACTACCATCTAAGGCAAACATGGGCGTAGGCTTGTCTAACTGTCTGAAAGGAATGTCATGTTTCCGAGCCCATGCTTCGTCCATGAAACAACCCTCAGCCCCAGAGTCAATCAAGGCACTGCATGTAGCACCCGAACCGGTCCAGCGTAGATGGACCGACATAGTAGTACAGGATCTAGATGAAGAGACCTGAGTAGTAGCGCTCACCAGTAGCCCTCCGCTTACTGATGAGCTCTGGCCTTTACTGGACATGAATTGACAAAATGTCCATCAAATCCGCAATAGAGGCACAGGCGGTTGGTGATCCTCCGTTCCCTCTCCTTGGTCGAGATGCGAATACCTCCCAGCTGCATGGGCTCAGTCTCTGAGCCAGAGGAGGAGATGGTTGCGATGCGGAGCAGGGAAACACCGTTGACGCGAGCTCTCTTCCACGAGCTTGGTGACGAAGATCTACCCGTCGTTCTATGCGGATGGCGAGAGCAATCAAAGAGTCCACACTGGAAGGAACCTCCCGAGAGAGAATCTCATCTTTGACCACTGCGTGGAGTCCCTCCAGAAAACGAGCGAGCAGCGCCGGCTCGTTCCAGTCACTAGAGGCAGCAAGAGTGCGAAACTCTATAGAGTAATCCGTTATGGATCGATCACCTTGGCATAGGGAAGCCAGGGCCCTAGAAGCCTCCCCACCAAAAACTGAACGGTCAAAAACCCGAATCATCTCCTCTTTAAAGTTCTGGTAATTGTTAGAACAATCAGCCCTTGCCTCCCAGATAGCTGTGCCCCACTCTCGAGCCCGGCTAGTAAGGAGTGAAATGACGTAAGCAACCCGAGCTCTCTCGCTAGAGTATGTGTTGGGTTGGAGAGAGTACACAATATCACACTGGGTGAGAAAGGAGCGGCACTCCGTGGGCTGCCCGGAGTAGCAAGGTGGGTTATTAACCCTAGGTTCCGGAGGCTCGGCAGGCCAGGAAGTAACAGGTGGCACGAGACGAAGACTCTGGAACTGTCCAGAGAGGTCGGAAACCTGAGCGGCCAGGTTCTCCACGGCATGGCGAGCAGCAGACAATTCCTGCTCGTGTCTGCCGAGCATGGCTCCTTGGATCTCGACGGCAGTGTTACGAGCATCTGTAGTCGCTGGGTCCATTCCTTGGTCGGATCCTTCTGTTATGCAGGTGAATGAGGACCCAAAAGCGACTTGGCGAAAACAGAGTCTTTAATCCAGTAAAGATACTTTACAAAACAAAAGGCATAATACTACTCGTAAAGACGAGAACAGACTGGAGACTTGATCAAGAACTGCAGGTTGCCTCGGGAAGGCACTTGAACCTAGCAGACTCAGACACCTGCTCACCACGCAGCATCTGAGGGAAACACGACACGACAGGGCAATACATAGACACAGCACGGTGAATTATAGACAAGGATCCGACAGGGCAGGAACGGAAAACAAGGAGAGAAATAGGGACTCTAATCAGGGAAAAGGATCGGGAACAGGTGTGGGAAGACTAAATGATTGATTAGGGGAATAGGGACAGCTGGGAGCAGGAACGGAACGATAGAGAGAAGAGAGAGCGAGAGAGTGAGAGAGGGAGGGGGAGAGAGAGGGATAGAAAGAGGGAAAGAACCTAATAAGACCAGCAGAGGGAAACGAATAGAAGGGGAAGCACAGGGACAAGACATGATAATCAATGACAAAACATGACAAGGCGGTGTCAGAGGAAGGCCCTAAAAATTGTCAAAGACCCCAGCCACCCCAGTCATAGACTGTTCTCTCTACTACAGCATGGCAAGCGGTACCGGAGTGCCAAGTCTAGGTCCAAAAGGCTTCTCAACAGTTTTTACCCCCAAGCCATAAGTCTCCTGAACAGGTAATCAAATGGCTACCTGGGCTATTTGCATTGTGTGCTCCCCACCAACCCCCCCTATTACGCTGCTGCTGCTCTCTGTTTATCATATATGGGACTCTCCTGGAAGAAGCTAGCTAGCTTACAAAGAATAACAACAAAAAATATCTAGTTAACAGAAGAAAGGAAGACAAAATAAGGACAAAAGAAGGACAGAAGAAAAAGGAAAAGAAAGAGGACAACAAAGTGAAACAGTCAGCACTTCTATTGCAACTTCGTATTTCGTCGTCCTAACGTAGTCTACACTGCTATCTGCCCAGCAGCTAGCCAGCTAGCAAACGTCCACCGTCTACCGAATAGCAGCACTGTAGAAACTATTACACTCAACTGAACGACTTGATTAGTGTAGTGTTAGCTAGCTACATAGTTGTCTTTGCTGTCTTCGTATCCAAGATAATTGTGTAGTTTAGAGCGTGTAGTCTTAGAGTGATTATCTTAATTTACCGAGGTTAGCTAGCCAGCTATTTGTCGTCCTTAACGTAGGAGACACTGCTAGCTAGCCAACAGCTAGCCAACGTCTACTGAATAGAACTTCCGCACTCAACAACCCGGTCGCATTCCGCTTCGCTCCACAGGTAGTATCACATTTTTCATTTCATTTCATTACAGCACAACGGTTTGATTTGTTTGATCGTAGCTAGCTACATAGCTAGCTACATAGCCGTCTGTGTATCAAAGATAATTGTGTAGTCTAGAGCGATTTTCTAGGTTAGCTAGCCAGCTATTGTCGTTCTTTTAACGCAACGTAACGTAATCAACACTGCTAGCTAGCCAGCTAGCCCCGAATAGCAGCACTGTAGAAACTACTACACTCAACGGAACGACTTGATTAGTGTAGTGTCAACAACGCAGCCACTGTCAGCTAGCCTACAAAGTCAACAACGCAGCCACTGCCAGCTAGCCTACTTCAGCAGTACTGTATAATTTTTAATAATTTTAGTCAATAAGATTCTTGCTACGTAAGCTTAACTTTCTGAACATTCGAGACGTGTAGTCCACTTGTCATTCCAATCTCCTTGCATTAGCGTAGCCTCTTCTGTAGCCTGTCAACTATGTGTCTGTCTATCCCTGTTCTCTCCTCTCTGCACAGACCATACAAACGCTCCACACCGCGTGGCCGCTGCCACCCTAATCTGGTGGTCCCAGCGCGCACGACCCACGTGGAGTTCCAGGTCTCCGGTAGCCTCTGGAACTGCCGATCTGCAGCCAACAAGGCAGAGTTCATCTCAGCCTATGCCTCCCTCCAGTCCCTCGACTTCTTGGCACTGACAGAAACATGGATCACCACAGATAACACTGCTACTCCTACTGCTCTCTCTTCGTCCGCCCACGTGTTCTCGCACAGCCCGAGAGCTTCTGGTCAGCGGGGTGGTGGCATAGGGATCCTTATCTCTCCCATGTGGTCATTCTCTCTTTCTCCCCTTACCCATCTGTCTATCGCCTCCTTTGAATTTCATGCTGTCACAGTTACCAGCCCTTTCAAGCTTAACATCCTTATCATTTATCGCCCTCCAGGTCCCCTCGGAGAGTTCATCAATGAGCTTGATGCCTTGATAAGCTCCTTTCCTGAGGACGGCTCACCTCTCACAGTTCTGGGCGACTTTAACCTCCCCACGTCTACCTTTGACTCATTCCTCTCTGCCTCCTTCTTTCCACTCCTCTCCTCTTTGACCTCACCCTCTCACCTTCCCCCTACTCACAAGGCAGGCAATACGCTCGACCTCATCTTTACTAGATGCTGTTCTTCCACTAACCTCATTGCAACTCCCCTCCAAGTCTCCGACCACTACCTTGTATCCTTTTCCCTCTCGCTCTCATCCAACACTTCCCACACTGCCCCTACTCGGATGGTATCGCGCCGTCCCAACCTTCGCTCTCTCTCCCCCGCTACTCTCTCCCTCTTCCATCCTATCATCTCTTCCCTCTGCTCAAACCTTCTCCAACCTATCTCCTGATTCTGCCTCCTCAACCCTCCTCTCCTCCTTTCTGCATCCTTTGACTCTCTATGTCCCCTATCTTCCAGGCCGGCTCGGTCCTCCCTCCCGCTCCGTGGCTTGACGACTCAATGCGAGCTCACAGAACAGGGCTCCGGAAGGCCGAGCGGAAATGGAGGAAAACTCGCCTCCCTGCGGACCTGGCATCCTTTCACTCCCTCCTCTCTACATTTTCCTCCTCTGTCTCTGCTGCTAAAGCCACTTTCTACCACTCTAAATTCCAAGCATCTGCCTCTAACCCTAGGAAGCTCTTTGCCACATTCTCCTCCCTCCTGAATCCTCCTCCCCCCCTCCTCCCTCTCTGCAGATGACTTCGTCAACCATTTTGAAAAGAAGATCGACGACATCCGATCCTCGTTTGCTAAGTCAAACAACATCGCTGGTTCTGCTCACACTGCCCTACCCTGTGCTCTGACCTCTTTCTCCCCTCTCTCCAGATGAAATCTCGCGTCTTGTGACGGCCGGCCGCCCAACAACCTGCCCGCTCGACCCCTATCCCCTCCTCTCTTCTCCAGACCATTTCCGGAGACCTTCTCCCTTACCTCACCTCGCTCATCAACTTATCCCTGACCGCTGGCTACGTCCCTTCCGTCTTCAAGAGAGCGAGAGTTGCACCCCTTCTGAAAAACCTACACTCGATCCCTCCGATGTCAACAACTACAGACCAGTATCCCTTCTTTCTTTTCTCTCCAAAACTCTTGAACGTGCCGTCCTTGGTCAGCTCTCCCGCTATCTCTCTCAGAATGACCTTCTTGATCCAAATCAGTCAGGTTTCAAGACTAGTCATTCAACTGAGACTGCTCTTCTCTGTATCACGGAGGCGCTCCGCACCGCTAAAGCTAACTCTCTCTCCTCTGCTCTCATCCTTCTAGACCTATCGGCTGCCTTCGATACTGTGAACCATCAGATCCTCCTCTCCACCCTCTCCGAGTTGGGCATCTCCGGCGTGGCCCACGCTTGGATTGCGTCCTACCTGACAGGTCGCTCCTACCAGGTGGCGTGGCGAGAATCTGTCTCCTCACCACGCGCTCTCACCACTGGTGTCCCCAGGGCTCTGTTCTAGGCCCTCTCCTATTCTCGCTATACACCAAGTCACTTGGCTCTGTCATAACCTCACATGGTCTCTCCTATCATTGCTATGCAGACGACACACAATTAATCTTCTCCTTTCCCCCTTCTGATGACCAGGTGGCGAATCGCATCTCTGCATGTCTGGCAGACATATCAGTGTGGATGACGGATCACCACCTCAAGCTGAACTTCGGCAAGACGGAGCTGCTCTTCCTCCCGGGGAAGGACTGCCCGTTCCATGATCTCGCCATCACGGTTGACAACTCCATTGTGTCCTCCTCCCAGAGCGCTAAGAACCTTGGCGTGATCCTGGACAACAAACTGTCGTTCTCAACTAACATCAAGGCGGTGGCCCGTTCCTGTAGGTTCATGCTCTACAACATCCGCAGAGTACGACCCTGCCTCACACAGGAAGCGGCGCAGGTCCTAATCCAGGCACTTGTCATCTCCCGTCTGGATTACTGCAACTCGCTGTTGGCTGGGCTCCCTGCCTGTGCCATTAAACCCTACAACTCATCCAGAACGCCGCAGCCCGTCTAGTGTTCAACCTTCCCAAGTTCTCTCACGTCACCCCGCTCCTCCGCTCTCTCACTGGCTTCCAGTTGAAGCTCGCATCCGCTACAAGACCATGGTGCTTGCCTACGGAGCTGTGAGGGGAACGGCACCTCAGTACCTCCAGGCTCTGATCAGGCCCTACACCCAAATAAGGGCACTGCGTTCATCCACCTCTGGCCTGCTCGCCTCCCTACCACTGAGGAAGTACAGTTCCCGCTCAGCTCAGTCAAAACTGTTCGCTGCTCTGGCTCCCCAATGGTGGAACAAACTCCCTCACGACGCCAGGACAGCGGAGTCAATCACCACCTTCCGGAGACACCTGAAACCCCACCTCTTTAAGGAATACCTAGGATAGGATAAAGTAATCCTTCTCACCCCCCCCTTAAAATATTTAGATGCACTATTGTAAAGTGGTTGTTCCACTGGATGTCATAAGGTGAATGCACCAATTTGTAAGTCGCTCTGGATAAGAGCGTCTGCTAAATGACTTAAATGTAAATGTAAAATATATGCATAGTCACTTTATCTATACATTCATGTACATACTACCTCAATTGGCACCACCCACCGCCCGCCAACCCCTCTTTTATACTACTGCTACTCTCTGTTCATCAAATATGCATCGTCATGTACATACTACCTCAATCAGCCTGACTAACCGGTGTCTGTATGTAGCTTTGCTACTTTTATAGCCT
>NW_025745648.1:0-14244 GCF_021184085.1 Oncorhynchus gorbuscha | reverse complement strand
GGTTCTTTCCCTCTTTCTATCCCTCTCTCTCCCCTCCTCTCTCACTCTCTCGCTCTCTCTTCTCTCTATCGTTCGTTCCTGCTCCCAGCTGTTCCTATTCCCCTAATCATCATTTAGTCTTCCCACACCTGTTCCCGATCCTTTCCCCTGATTAGAGTCCCTATTTATTCCTTTGTGTTCCGTTCCTGTCCCGTCGGTTCCTTGTTTAGTATTCACCATGCTGTGATTGCGTTTCGCCCTGTCCTGTCGTGTTTTTGCTGTGATTGTGTATCGCCCTGTCCTGTCGTGTTTTGCCTTCATCAGATGCTGCGTGTGAGCAGGTGTCTCTGTCAACTACGGCCTGCGCCTACCCGGGCGACCTGCAGTCTGTGGCCGCTTCTCCTGTTATTCCCCTCTACAGACTAGAGGATTTCTGTTATTCCCTGTTTGGACTTGAATAAACTCTGTTTCTGTTAAGTCGCTTTTGGGTCCTCTTTCACCTGCATGACAGAAGGAACCGACCAAGGAATGGACCCAGCGACTTCAGACGCTCGTTACACTGCCGTCGAGATCCAAGGAGCCATGCTCGGCAGACACGAGCAGGAATTGTCTGCTGCTCGCCATGCCGTGGAGAATCTGGCCGCTCAGGTTTCCGACCTCTCTGGACAGTTCCAGAGTCTACGTCTCGTGCCACCTGTTACTTCCTGGCCTGCCGAGCCTCCAGAACCTAGGGTTAATAACCCACCTTGCTACTCCGGGCAGCCCACTGAGTGCCGCTCCTTTCTCACGCAGTGTGAGATTGTGTTCTCTCTCCAACCCAACACATACTCTAGAGAGAGAGCTCGGGTTGCTTACGTCATTTCACTCCTTACTGGCCGGGCTCGAGAATGGGGCACAGCTATCTGGGAGGCAAGGGCTGATTGCTCTAACAAGTTCCAGAACTTTAAAGAGGAGATGATTCGGGTTTTTGACCGTTCAGTTTTTGGTGGGGAGGCTTCTAGGGCCCTGGCTTCCTTATGCCAAGGTGAACGGTCCATAACGGATTATTCTATTGAGTTTCGCACTCTTGCTGCCTCTAGTGAGTGGAACGAGCCGGCGCTGCTCGCTCGTTTTTTGGAGGGACTCCACGCAGTGGTTAAGGATGAGATTCTCTCCCGGGAGGTTCCTTCAGATGTGGACTCTTTGATTGCTCTCGCCATCCGCATAGAACGACGGGTAGATCTTCGTCACCAGGCTCGTGGAAGAGAGCTCGCATCAACGGTGTTTCCTGCTCCGCATCGCAACCATCTCCCTCCTCTGGCTTTGAGACTGAGCCCATGCAGCTGGGAGGGATTCGCATCTCGACTAAGGAGAGGGAACGGAGGATCACCAACCGCCTGTGCCTCTATTGCGGAGTTGCTGGACATTTTGTTAATTCATGTCCAGTAAAAGCCAGAGCTCATCTGTAAGCGGAGGGCTACAGGTGAGCGCAACTACTCAAGTCTCTCCATCAAAATCCTGTACTACTTTGTCGGTCCATCTACGCTGGACCGGTTCGGGTGCTACATGTAGTGCCTTGATAGACTCTGGGGCTGAGGGTTGTTTCATGGACGAAGCATGGGTTCGGAAACATGACATTCCTTTCAGAGAGTTAGAGAAGCCTACGCCCATGTTCGCCTTAGATGGTAGTCATCTTCCCAGTATCAGATTTGAGACACTACCTTTAACCCTCACAGTATCTGTCATGTTTGTCATTTATTATCATGTCTTGTCCCTGTGCTCCCCATGCTATTCGTTTCCCTCTGCTGGTCTTATTTGGTTCTTTCCCTCCTATCCCTCTCTCTCCCCCTCCCTCTCTCACTCTCTCGCTCTCTCTTCTCTCTGTCGTTCCGTTCCTGCTCCCAGCTGTTCCTATTCCCCTAATCATCATTTAGTCTTCCCACACCTGTTCCCGATCCTTTCCCCTGATTAGATTCCCTATTTATTCCTTTGTGATCCGTTCCTGTTCCGTCGGTTCCTTGTTTTGTATTCCATGCTGTAATTGCGTTTCGCCCTGTCCTGTCGTGTTTTTGCCGTGATTGTGTATCACCCTGTCCTGTCGTGTTTTGTGCCTTCTTCAGACGCTGCGTGTGAGCAGGTGTCTCAGTTGACTACGGCCTGCGCCTACCCGAAGCGACCTGCAGTCTGTGGCCGCTTCTCCAGTTGTTTTCCTCTACTATCTAGAGGATTTCAGTTATTCGGTTTTGAGCATTAATAAACTCTGTTTCTGTTAAGTCGCGTTTGGGTCCTCCTTCACCTGCATAACAGAAGGAACCGACCAAAGAATGGACCCAGCGACTTCAGACGCTGTTTACACTGCCGTCAAGATCCAAGGAGCCATGCTCGGCAGACACGAGCAGGAATTGTCTGCTGCTCGCCATGCCGTGGAGAACCTGGCCGCTCAGGTTTCCGACCTCTCTGGACAGTTCCAGAGTCTACGTCTCGTGCCACCTGTTACTCCCTGGCCTGCCGAGCCTCCAGAACCCAGGGTTAATAACCCACCTTGCTACTCCGGGCAGCCCACTGAGTGCCGCTCCTTTCTCACGCAGTGTGAGATTGTGTTCTCTCTCCAACCCCACACATACTCTAGAGAGAGAGCTCGGGTTGCTTACGTCATTTCACTCCTTACTGGCCGGGCTCGAGAATGGGGCACAGCTATCTGGGAGGCAAGGGCTGATTGCTCTAACAGATTCCAGAACTTTAAAGAGGAGATGATTCGGGTTTTTGACCGTTCAGTTTTTGGTGAGGAGGCTTCTAGGGCCCTGGCTTCCTTATGCCAAGGTGAACGGTCCATAACGGATTATTCCATTGAGTTTCGCACTCTTGCTGCCTCTAGTGAGTGGAACGAGCCGGCGCTGCTCGCTCGTTTTCTGGAGGGACTCCACGCAGCGGTTAAGGATGAGATTCTTTCCCGGGAGGTTCCTTCAGATGTGGACTCTTTGATTGCTCTCGCCATCCGCATAGAACGACGGGTAGATCTTCGTCACCGGGCTCGTGGAAGAGAGCTCGCATCAACGGTGTTTCCCTGCTCCGCATCGCAACCATCTCCCTCCTCTGGCTTTGAGACTGAGCCCATGCAGCTGGGAGGGATTCGCATCTCGAATAAGGAGAGGGAACAGAGGATCACCAACCGCCTGTGCCTCTATTGCGGAGTTGCTGGACATTTTGTTATTTCATGTCCAGTAAGAGGCCAGAGCCCATCAGTAAGCGGAGGGCTACTGGTGAGCGCTACTACTCAGGTCCCTTCATCTAGATCTTGTACTACTATGTCGGTCCATCTACGCTGGACCGGTTCGGTGCTACATGCAGTGCCTTGATTGACTCTGGGGCTGAGGGTTGTTTCATGGACGAAGCATGGGTTCGGAAACATAACATTCCTTTCAGACCATTAGACAAGCCTACGCCCATGTTTGCCTTAGATGGTAGTCATCTTCCCAGTATCAAATTTGAGACACTACCTTTAACTCTCACAGTATCTGGTAACCACAGTGAGACTATTTCTTTTTGATTTTCCGTTCACCGTTTACACCTGTTGTTTTGGGTCATCCCTGGCTAGTATGTCATAATCCTTCTATTAATTGGTCTAGTAATTCTATCCTATCCTGGAACGTTTCTTGTCATGTGAAGTGTTTAATGTCTGCCATCCCTCCCGTTTCTTCTCTCCCTACTTCTCAGGAGGAACCTGGCGATTTGACAGGAGTGCCGGAGGAATATCATGATCTGCGCACGGTCTTCAGTCGGTCCCGAGCCAACTCCCTTCCTCCTCACCGGTCGTATGATTGTAGTATTGATCTCCTTCCAGGGACCACGCCTCCTCGAGGTAGACTATACTCTCTGTCGGCTCCCGAACGTAAGGCTCTCGAGGATTATTTGTCTGTGTCTCTTGACGCCGGTACCATAGTGCCTTCTTCTTCTCCGGCCGGGGCGGGGTTCTTTTTGTTAAGAAGAAGGACGGTACTCTGCGCCCTGCGTGGATTATCGAGGGCTGAATGACATAACGGTTAAGAATCGTTATCCGCTTCCCCTTATGTCATCAGCCTTCGAGATTCTGCAGGGAGCCAGGTGCTTTACTAAGTTGGACCTTCGTAACGCTTACCATCTCGTGCGCATCAGAGAGGGGGACGAGTGGAAACGGCGTTTAACACTCCGTTAGGGCATTTTGAGTACCGGGTTCTGCCGTTCGGTCTCGCCAATGCGCCAGCTGTTTTTCAGGCATTAGTTAATGATGTTCTGAGAGACATGCTGAACATTTTTGTTTTTGTCTATCTTGACGATATCCTGATTTTTTCTCCGTCACTCGAGATTCATGTTCAGCACGTTCGACGTGTTCTACAGCGCCTTTTAGAGAATTGTCTCTACGTAAAGGCTGAGAAGTGCTCTTTTCATGTCTCCTCCGTTACTTTTCTCGGTTCCGTTATTTCCGCTGAAGGCATTCAGATGGATTCCGCTAAGGTCCAAGCTGTCAGTGATTGGCCCGTTCCAAGGTCACGTGTCGAGTTGCAGCGCTTTTTAGGTTTCGCTAATTTCTATCGGCGTTTCATTCGTAATTTCGGTCAAGTTGCTGCCCCTCTCACAGCTCTTACTTCTGTCAAGACGTGTTTTAAGTGGTCCGGTTCCGCCCAGGGAGCTTTTGATCTTCTAAAAGAACGTTTTACGTCCGCTCCTATCCTCGTTACTCCTGACGTCACTAGACAATTCATTGTCGAGGTTGACGCTTCAGAGGTAGGCGTGGGAGCCATTCTATCCCAGCGCTTCCAGTCTGACGATAAGGTTCATCCTTGCGCTTATTTTTCTCATCGCCTGTCGCCATCTGAGCGCAACTATGATGTGGGTAACCGTGAACTGCTCGCCATCCGCTTAGCCCTAGGCGAATGGCGACAGTGGTTGGAGGGGGCGACCGTTCCTTTTGTCGTTTGGACAGACCATAAGAACCTTGAGTACATCCGTTCTGCCAAACGACTTAATGCCCGTCAAGCTCGTTGGGCGTTGTTTTTCGCTCGTTTCGAGTTTGTGATTTCTTACCGTCCGGGTAGCAAGAACACCAAGCCTGATGCCTTATCCCGTCTGTTTAGTTCTTCTGTGGCTTCTACTGATCTCGAGGGGATTCTTCCTTATGGGCGTGTTGTCGGGTTGACAGTCTGGGGAATTGAAAGACAGGTTAAGCAAGCACTCACGCACACTGCGTCGCCGCGCGCTTGTCCTAGTAACCTCCTTTTCGTTCCTGTTTCCACTCGTCTGGCTGTTCTTCAGTGGGCTCACTCTGCCAAGTTAGCTGGTCATCCCGGTGTTCGAGGCACTCTTGCGTCTATTCGCCAGCGCTTTTGGTGGCCGACTCAGGAGCGTGACACGCGCCGTTTCGTGGCTGCGTGTTCAGACTGCGCGCAGAAGAAGTCTGGTAATTTTTTTTCTGCTTCTGCTCCTGGTCTTGCTGGGTCTCAGTCTGTTCCCTGCCATCGCATCTCTCCTGTTCTTGTCCCTGCCCTTGCTGTGTCTCAGTCTGTCCCTAGTTCTCATTTTTTTTTTTAGAGTAGTACCCTAGTTTCCCTTTTTATCGTTTTTCGTTACGGTCCTGAGGAGAGGAGTTGGGTTCTTTCTCGGGACGTGCTGGACCGTTTGATCTATGATTTCCTCCGTTGCTGCCAGTGTTCCTCCTCGAGAGCGCCAGGAGGCGCTCGGTGAGTGGGGGGGTACTGTCATGTTTGTCATTTATTATCATGTCTTGTCCCTGTGCTCCCCATGCTATTCGTTTCCCTCTGCTGGTCTTATTTGGTTCTTTCCCTCCTATCCCTCTCTCTCCCCTCCCTCTCTCACTCTCTCGCTCTCTCTTCTCTCTGTCGTTCCGTTCCTGCTCCCAGCTGTTCCTATTCCCCTAATCATCATTTAGTCTTCCCACACCTGTTCCCGATCCTTTCCCCTGATTAGATTCCCTATTTATTCCTTTGTGATCCGTTCCTGTTCCGTCGGTTCCTTGTTTTGTATTCCATGCTGTAATTGCGTTTCGCCCTGTCCTGTCGTGTTTTTGCCGTGATTGTGTATCACCCTGTCCTGTCGTGTTTTGTGCCTTCTTCAGACGCTGCGTGTGAGCAGGTGTCTCAGTTGACTACGGCCTGCGCCTACCCGAAGCGACCTGCAGTCTGTGGCCGCTTCTCCAGTTGTTTTCCCCTCTACTATCTAGAGGATTTCAGTTATTCGGTTTTGAGCATTAATAAACTCTGTTTCTGTTAAGTCGCGTTTGGGTCCTCCTTCACCTGCATAACAGTATCTGGTAACCACAGTGAGACTATTTCTTTTTTGATTTTCCGTTCACCGTTTACACCTGTTGTTTTGGGTCATCCCTGGCTAGTATGTCATAATCCTTCTATTAATTGGTCTAGTAATTCTATCCTATCCTGGAACGTTTCTTGTCATGTGAAGTGTTTAATGTCTGCCATCCCTCCCGTTTCTTCTGTCCCTACTTCTCAGGAGGAACCTGGCGATTTGACAGGAGTGCCGGAGGAATATCATGATCTGCGCACGGTCTTCAGTCGGTCCCGAGCCAACTCCCTTCCTCCTCACCGGTCGTATGATTGTAGTATTGATCTCCTTCCGGGGACCACTCCTCCTCGAGGTAGACTATACTCTCTGTCGGCTCCCGAACGTAAGGCTCTCGAGGATTATTTGTCTGTGTCTCTTGACGCCGGTACCATAGTGCCTTCTTCTTCTCCGGCCGGGCGGGGTTCTTTTTGTTAAGAAGAAGGACGGTACTCTGCGCCCTGCGTGGATTATCGAGGGCTGAATGACATAACGGTTAAGAATCGTTATCCGCTTCCCCTTATGTCATCAGCCTTCGAGATTCTGCAGGGAGCCAGGTGCTTTACTAAGTTGGACCTTCGTAACGCTTACCATCTCGTGCGCATCAGAGAGGGGGACGAGTGGAAAACGGCGTTTAACACTCCGTTAGGGCATTTTGAGTACCGGGTTCTGCCGTTCGGTCTCGCCAATGCGCCAGCTGTTTTTCAGGCATTAGTTAATGATGTTCTGAGAGACATGCTGAACATTTTTGTTTTTGTCTATCTTGACGATATCCTGATTTTTTCTCCGTCACTCGAGATTCATGTTCAGCACGTTCGACGTGTTCTACAGCGCCTTTTAGAGAATTGTCTCTACGTAAAGGCTGAGAAGTGCTCTTTTCATGTCTCCTCCGTTACTTTTCTCGGTTCCGTTATTTCCGCTGAAGGCATTCAGATGGATTCCGCTAAGGTCCAAGCTGTCAGTGATTGGCCCGTTCCAAGGTCACGTGTCGAGTTGCAGCGCTTTTTTAGGTTTCGCTAATTTCTATCGGCGTTTCATTCGTAATTTCGGTCAAGTTGCTGCCCCTCTCACAGCTCTTACTTCTGTCAAGACGTGTTTTAAGTGGTCCGGTTCCGCCCAGGGAGCTTTTGATCTTCTAAAAGAACGTTTTACGTCCGCTCCTATCCTCGTTACTCCTGACGTCACTAGACAATTCATTGTCGAGGTTGACGCTTCAGAGGTAGGCGTGGGAGCCATTCTATCCCAGCGCTTCCAGTCTGACGATAAGGTTCATCCTTGCGCTTATTTTTCTCATCGCCTGTCGCCATCTGAGCGCAACTATGATGTGGGTAACCGTGAACTGCTCGCCATCCGCTTAGCCCTAGGCGAATGGCGACAGTGGTTGGAGGGGGCGACCGTTCCTTTTGTCGTTTGGACAGACCATAAGAACCTTGAGTACATCCGTTCTGCCAAACGACTTAATGCCCGTCAAGCTCGTTGGGCGTTGTTTTTCGCTCGTTTCGAGTTTGTGATTTCTTACCGTCCGGGTAGCAAGAACACCAAGCCTGATGCCTTATCCCGTCTGTTTAGTTCTTCTGTGGCTTCTACTGATCCCGAGGGATTCTTCCTTATGGGCGTGTTGTCGGGTTAACAGTCTGGGGAATTGAAAGACAGGTTAAGCAAGCACTCACGCACACTGCGTCGCCGCGCGCTTGTCCTAGTAACCTCCTTTTCGTTCCTGTTTCCACTCGTCTGGCTGTTCTTCAGTGGGCTCACTCTGCCAAGTTAGCTGGTCATCCCGGTGTTCGAGGCACTCTTGCGTCTATTCGACAGCGCTTTTGGTGGCCGACTCAGGAGCGTGACACGCGCCGTTTCGTGGCTGCTTGTTCGGACTGCGCGCAGACTAAGTCGGGTAACTCTCCTCCTGCCGGTCGTCTCAGACCGCTCCCATTCCTTCTCGACCATGGTCTCACATTGCCTTAGACTTCATTACCGGTCTGCCTTTGTCTGCGGGGAAGACTGTGATTCTGACGGTTGTCGATAGGTTCTCTAAGGCGGCACATTTCATTCCCCTCGCTAAACTTCCTTCCGCTAAGGAGACGGCACAAATCATTATTGAGAATGTATTCAGAATTCATGGCCTCCCGTTAGACGCCGTTTCAGACAGAGGCCCGCAATTCACGTCACAGTTTTGGAGGGAGTTCTGTCGTTTGATTGGTGCGTCCGTCAGTCTCTCTTCCGGGTTTCATCCCCAGTCTAACGGTCAAGCAGAGAGGGCCAATCAGACGATTGGTCGCATACTACGCAGCCTTTCTTTCAGAAACCCTGCGTCTTGGGCAGAACAGCTCCCCTGGGCAGAATACGCTCTGGTTCGCTTCCTTCGTCTGCTACCGGGTTATCTCCGTTTCAGAGTAGTCTGGGTTACCAGCCTCCTCTGTTCTCATCCCAGCTTGCCGAGTCCAGCGTTCCTCCGCTCAAGCGTTTGTCCAACGTTGTGAGCGCACCTGGAGGAGGGTGAGGTCTGCACTTTGCCGTTACAGGGCACAGACGGTGAGAGCCGCCAATAAACGCAGGATTAAGAGTCCAAGGTATTGTTGCGGCCAGAGAGTGTGGCTTTCCACTCGCAACCTTCCTCTTACGACAGCTTCTCGTAAGTTGACTCCGCGGTTCATTGGTCCGTTCCGTGTCTCCCAGGTCGTCAATCCTGTCGCTGTGCGACTGCTTCTTCCGCGACATCTTCGTCGCGTCCATCCTGTCTTCCATGTCTCCTGTGTTAAGCCCTTTCTTCGCACCCCGTTCGTCTTCCCTCCCCCCTCCCGTCCTTGTCGAGAGCGCACCTATTTACAAGGTACATAAGATCATGGACATGCGTTCTCGGGACGGGGTCACCAATACTTAGTGGATTGGGAGGGTTACGGTCCTGAGGAGAGGAGTTGGGTTCCGTCTCGGGACGTGCTGGACCGTTCACTCATCGATGATTTCCTCCGTTGCCGCCAGGATTCCTCCTCGAGTGCGCCAGGAGGCGCTCGGTGAGTGGGGGGTACTGTCATGTTTGTCATTTATTATCATGTCTTGTCCCTGTGCTCCCCATTCTATTCGTTTCCCTCTGCTGGTCTTATTTGGTTCTTTCCTCTTTCTATCCCTCTCTCTCCCCCTCCCTCTCTCACTCTCTCGCTCTCTCTTCTCTCTATCGTTCCGTTCCTGCTCCCAGCTGTTCCTATTCCCCTAATCATCATTTAGTCTTCCCACACCTGTTCCCGATCCTTTCCCCTGATTAGAGTCCCTATTTATTCCTTTGTGTTCCGTTCCTGTCCCGTCGGTTCCTTGTTTAGTATTCACCATGCTGTGATTGCGTTTCGCCCTGTCCTGTCGTGTTTTTGCTGTGATTGTGTATCGCCCTGTCCTGTCGTGTTTTTGCCTTCATCAGATGCTGCGTGTGAGCAGGTGTCTCTGTCAACTACGGCCTGCGCCTACCCGAAGCGACCTGCAGTCTGTGGCCGCTTCTCCTGTTATTCCCCTCTACAGACTAGAGGATTTCTGTTATTCCCTGTTTGGACTTGAATAAACTCTGTTTCTGTTAAGTCGCTTTTGGGTCCTCTTTCACCTGCATGACATAGGTTGGTAAGAGCTAGGCTGGTAAGAGCTAGGTTGGTAAGAGCTAGGTTGGTAAGAGATAGGTTGGTAAGAGATAGTTTGGTAGAGCTAGGTTGGTAAGAGCTAGGTTTGTAAGAGATAGGTTGGTAAGAGCTAGGCTGGTAAGAGCTAGGCTGGTAAGAGCTAGGTTGGTAAGAGCTAGGTTGGTAAGAGCTAGGTTTGTACTAGCTATGCTGATGATCATTACACTTTTTCTCTCTGCATCAAGTCTCACTGAGACTGGATTCCCCAGGAAACATGCTATTCAGCTGCCCATGACTGCCTTATCTTAAACGCCTGCTATCTAGAACCTAAAAGTGTTTATCGGCTGTACCCATAGGAGAACCATTTGAAAAATAATTTTTGGTTCCACGTAGAACCCTCTTGGTTCCAGGTATAACTATTTTGGGTTCCATGTAGAACCCTTTCCACAGAGGGATCTACACTGAGTATACCAAATATTAACACAATCCAAATATTGAGTTGCACCCCCTTTTGCCCTTTGTACAGCCTGAATTTATCGGGGCATGAACTCTACAAGGTATCGAAAGAGTTCTACAGGGATGCTGGCCCATGTTGACCCCAATGTGTCCCACAGTTTTGCCAAGTTGCCTGGTTGTCCTGTGTTGTCCTTTGGGTGGTGGACCATTCTTGATACACACAGGAAACTGTTGAGTGTGAAAAACTCAGCAGCGCTGCAGTTCTTGACACAAACCGGTGCGCCTGGCACGTACTACCATACCCCATTCAAAGGCCCTTCAATCATTTGTCTTGCCCATTCACCCTCTGAATGGCACACATACACAATACATGTCTCAAGGCTTGAAAATCATTCTTTAACCTGTCTCCTCCCTTTCATCTACACTGATTGAAGTGGATTTAACAAGTGACATCAATAAGAGATCATAGCTTTCACCTGGATTCACCTGGTCCGTCTATGTCATGGAAAGAGCAGGTTTTTAGTATACTCAGTGTATTTGGAACCTAAAAGTGTTTTACCTGGAACCAAAAAGGGTTCTACCTGGAACCAAAAAGTGTTCGACCTGGAACCAAAAAGGGTTCGACCTGGAAGCAAAAAGGGTTTTCCCTGGAACCTAAAAGTGTTTTACCTGGAACCAAAAAGTGTTCTACCTGGAACCAAAAAGGGTTCCACCTGGAACCAAAAAGGGTTCTCCTATGGGGACAGCCGAAGAACCCTCTTAGATTCTGACTGAAGATACTATGTGTTACTGTTCAGTCGTGTCCTGCACATCCACATTATGACAATCGTTCATTTATTTTCTTACAGTAAGTGTCATGAAAAGCCAGGAAACTCAGGAGATGGATGTGTTGCGGACCCTCCCCTTCATCAACTAGTTCCATGGAAATGCTTTGAGTCCACAAAGTTTCTTCAAGAATGTCCTGTACTAGTTATCTTTTAAAATCTCTAATTGATAAAGTTGTAATTTGCTGATTCTCTTCATTGCAGATCTGACCCTCCCACACTTCAAGATGGCCACTACGCTCCGGGATCGCCCCTCTGTGTTCAGAGGTCCTTGATGAGGATCTGACTCCTCCCCACTCTTCAAGATGGCCACTACGCTCCGGGATCGCCCCCTCTGTGTTCAGAGGTCCTTGATGAGGATCTGACTCCTCCCACTCTTCAAGATGGCCACTACGCTCCGGGATCGCCCCTCTGTGTTCAGAGGTCCTTGATGAGGATCTGACTCCTCCCACTCTTCAAGATGGCCACTACGCTCCGGGATCGCCTCTGTGTTCAGAGGTCCTTGATGAGGATCTGACTCCTCCCACTCTTCAAGATGGCCACTACGCTCCGGGATCGCCCCCTCTGTGTTCAGAGGTCCTTGATGAGATCTGATCCCTCCCACTCTGAAGATGGCCACTACGCTCCGGGATCACCCCCTCTGTGTTCAGAGGTCCTTGATGAGGATCTGACCCCTCCCACTCTTCAAGATGGCCACTACGCTCCGGGATCGCCCCCTCTGTGTTCAGAGGTCCTTGATGAGGATCTGACTCCTCCCACTCTTCAAGATGGCCACTACGCTCCGGGATCGCCCCCTCTGTGTTCAGAGGTCCTTGATGAGGATCTGACCCCTCCCACCACTCTTTTTAATCATTAATCAAATAAAATAAATCTGCCTGTATTATTTGTTCTGTGTCCCAGTCTTTCTGTGTCCCAGTCTTTCTGTGTCCCAGTCTTTCAGTGTCTGTTGGTGAATTGTGATATAATTACTGTATAATCAGATATGCAAAACAGTGTGATGTAGATTTGTTTGTGTCATTGCTTGATCTATTTTAAATGTAAGACGTATTTTGCAGATTTAAACTTTAAAAAGTTGCTAAGGAAACAGATAGAAATGCCACGAACAATGTTTTCTGTATCCAACTGCTATTGTCTGTAGGTAATATGCTGTATTCAGCTGGTCATTACCAGGTTAGGATGAGGTCTTAACTATGACCAGTAGGCTAAGTAATATAGGACATAATATAATTGTCACAATTATGACCAACTGGTCAGATAGAGGTCACAATTATGACCAACTGGTCAGATAGAGGTCACAATTATTACCAGCTGGTCAGATAGAGGTCACAATTATGACCAACTGGTCAGATAGAGGTCACAATTACGACCAGCTGGTCAGATAGAGGTCACAATTATTACCAACTGGTCAGATAGAGGTCACAATTACGACCAGCTGGTCAGATAGAGGTCACAATTATTACCAGCTGGTCAGATAGAGGTCACAATTATTACCAACTGGTCAGATAGAGGTCACAATTATGACCAACTGGTCAGATAGAGGGCACAATTATTACCAGCTGGTCAGATAGAGCACAATTATTACCAGCTGGTCAGATAGAGGGCACAATTATTACCAGCTGGTCGTACGGTGGTCAGAAAAAGCCTTCATATTTGTTGTTGTAAATTGGTGTATAACTCCTGTCTCTCTCTGCTGTGTGTTCTAGGTGGTGTAGTGTTTAACTCCTGTCTCTCTCTGCTGTGTGTTCTAGGTGGTGTAGTGTATATCTCCTGTCTCTCTCTGCTGTGTGTTCTAGATAGTGTTTATCTCCTGTCTCTCTCTGCTGTGTGTTCTAGGTGGTGTAGTGTTTATCTCCTGTCTCTCTCTGCTGTGTGTTCTAGGTGGTGTAGTGTTTAACTCCTGTCTCTCTCTGCTGTGTGTTCTAGGTGGTGTAGTGTTTAACTCCTGTCTCTCTGCTGTGTGTTCTAGGTGGTGTGGTGTTTAACTCCTGGCTCTCTCTGCTGTGTGTTCTAGATGGTGTAGTGTATAACTCCTGTCTCTCTCTGCTGTGTGTTCTAGATAGTGTTTATCTCCTGTCTCTCTCTGCTGTGTGTTCTAGGCGGTGTAGTGTTTAACTCCTGTCTCTCTCTGCTGTGTGTTCTAGATAGTGTTTATCTCCTGTCTCTCTCTGCTGTGTGTTCTAGATAGTGTATAACTCCTGTCTCTCTCTGCTGTGTGTTCTAGATGGTGTATATATCCTGTCTCTCTGCTGTGTGTTCTAGGCGGTGTAGTGTTTAACTCCTGTCTATCTCTGCTGTGTGTTCTAGATAGTGTTTATCTCCTGTCTCTCTCTGCTGTGTGTTCTAGATAGTGTTTATCTCCTGTCTCTCTCTGCTGTGTGTTCTAGATAGTGTTTATCTCCTGTCTCTCTCTGCTGTGTGTTCTAGATAGTGTTTATCTCCTGTCTCTCTCTGCTGTGTGTTCTAGATAGTGTTTATCTCCTGTCTCTCTGCTGTGTGTTCTAGGTGGTGTAGTGTTTAACTCCTGTCTCTCTGCTGTGTGTTCTAGATAGTGTCTATATCCTGTCTCTCTCTGCTGTGTGTTCTAGGTGGTGTAGTGTTTATCTCCTGTCTCTCTCTGCTGTGTGTTCTAGGTGGTGTAGTGTTTAACTCCTGTCTCTCTCTGCTGTGTGTTCTAGGTGGTGTAGTGTATATCTCCTGTCTCTCTCTGCTGTGTGTTCTAGATAGTGTTTATCTCCTGTCTCTCTCTGCTGTGTGTTCTAGGTGGTGTAGTGTTTATCTCCTCTCTCTCTCTGCTGTGTGTTCTAGGTGGTGTAGTGTTTAACTCCTGTCTCTCTCTGCTGTGTGTTCTAGGTGGTGTAGTGTTTAACTCCTGTCTCTCTGCTGTGTGTTCTAGGTGGTGTGGTGTTTAACTCCTGGCTCTCTCTGCTGTGTGTTCTAGATGGTGTAGTGTTTAACTCCTGTCTCTCTCTGCTGTGTGTTCTAGATGGTGTAGTGTTTATCTCCTGTCTCTCTCTGCTGTGTGTTCTAGATAGTGTTTATCTCCTGTCTCTCTCTGCTGCTGTGTGTTCTAGGTGGTGTAG
>NW_025745647.1:0-14297 GCF_021184085.1 Oncorhynchus gorbuscha | reverse complement strand
CTGCCGCTGAAAAACATCCCCACAGCATGGTGCTGCCACCACCATGCTTCACCATAGGATGGTGCCAGGTTTCTTCCAGACATGATTCTTAGCATCTCAGGCCAAAGAGTTCAATCTTGGTTTCATCAGACCAGACAATCTTGTTTCTCATAGTCTGAGAGCCCTTTAGGTGCTCCAAGCGGGCTGTCATGTGCCTTTTACTGAGGAGTGGCTTCCGTCTGGCCACAGCACTATAAAGGCCTGATTGGTGGAGTCCTGCAGAGATGGTTGTCCTTCTGGAAGGTTCTCCCATCTCACACAGAGGAGCTCTGGAGCTCAGTCAGAGTGACCATCGGGTTCTTGGTCACCTCCTGACAAAGGCCCTTCTCTCCCTATTGCTCAGTTTGCCTGGGCGTGCCAGCTCTAGGAAGAATCTTGATGGTTGCAAACTTCTTCCATTTAATAATAATGGAGGCCACTGTGTTCTTGGGGATCGTCTGCAGACATTTTTTGGTACCCTTCCCCAGATGTGTGACGCGACAGACTCCTTCCTGTCTTTGAGCTCTATGGACACTGTCACTCTCTGTTGTTATCTATGCATAGTCACTTTAATGAACTCTATCTACATGTACATACAACCTCAACTAACACGTTGCCCACGCATTGATTCTGTACTGGCAGCCCCATGTATATATTGTTATTTTCTGCTGCTGCTCTTTAATCACTTGTTACTTTTATCTCTTATTCTTATCCATTTTTTGAAACTGTACTGTCGGTTAGGGGCTCGTAAGTAGGCATTTCTCTGTAAAGTCTACACCTGTTGTATTGTTCGGCGCGTGTGACTAATAGAATTTTATTTTATTTTTATTTGAATTCCTTCATGGCTTGGTTTTTGCTCTGACATGGACTGTCAACTGTGGGACATTATATAGATAGGTGTGTGTACCTTTCCAAATCATGTCCAATCAATTAAATTTACCACAGGTGGACTCCTGTGATATAGTCACTATATTGTGGTCACTGCATCCAATGGGTACGGATAGCTTTAGAACAATGTTCTACATTATTAAAAATGTGATGCGATATGTGTGGATTTTGAAATATTTGTTGGTCTGATGTGATTAATGAGGAGCATTGTAGAAACATCTCAAGGATAATCAATGGAAACAGGATGCACCTGAGGTCAATTTCGAGTCTCATAGCAAGGGTCTGAATAGTTATGTAAATAAGGTATTTCCGTTTTTTTATTTTTATGTATTAGCAAAAATGTCTTAACCTTCTTTATCATTGTAAGGGTGTGTGTAGATTATCATTTTTAGAACAAGGCTGTAATGTAACAAAATGTGGAAACATCAAGGGGTGTTCACATAAGCTCTGTGGACGAGCTGGCAAAGCTTGGAGTGACATTCAGGCTCCCATAGAGGGAGAAGAGACACACACTGGGCACATACGTCAATTCCAGCATCATTCCACGTTGGTTCAATGCCAATTTCACTGAAGTAAGCGTGGAAACAAAGTATTCCAACCCAGTGTGCCCAGTGGGGAGAAAGAAAGAGAAGAGAGGAGATGGTGGAAGCACGGTGGGCTTGGAGTCATGGGGCACAAAGGAGTGAATCATCTCTCTGCTGGGCTTGGTGACTAGTGTATGTACTGTACACAACCGTACAATGGCTGGAAACCTGAAGAATGACTGGAGAGACAAGTGTGTGACTGATCCAACACACCCAGTACAAAACCACACACACACACACACAACCACACCCACACACACACCCACACACACACACACACCCACACACACACACACACACACACCCACACACACACACACACACACACACACACACCCACACACACACACACACACACACACACACACACACACACACACACACACACACACACACACACACACACACACACACACACACACACACACACACACACACACACACACACACACACACACACACACACCAACTAATGCCCATGTCAATAATCATATCCAGGGCAGGTCTGTCTTATGGTTGTGCAATATCAAAGGCAGCACATTATTTGTCTTTCCCAATGTGATTTTTCAAACAAATTACGTTCAGAGAAGAGCAGTTGTCATTTCTGTTATAGTCAACCTTTGTGTTAAAATCTCCCTCTGTCGTTGCTTCATTCCTCTGGAGCTTTATAGGGTTGAATATTGGTATATTTGGTCTATTGTAGTCCTACATGCTGACCAGACCACATGTGGGCATCCCCCACACCAGAAGCTTCAAGAGCTTCAAGAGCTGCCGCCCAGGCTACACTGGGGAGGCAGCGTAGCCTAGTGGTTACGTTTGACTAGTAACAGAGGTTGTGAGTTCAAATCCCTAGCTGACAAGGTACAAATCTGTCGTTCTGCCCCTGAACAGGCAGTTAACCCACTGTTCCCAGGCTGTCATTAACTGACTTGCCTGGTTAAATAAAGGTTTAAAAAAGAGTTAGCTTCTTACTGTAACCAGTGCCTGTAATCTGGTTCAGGGCATTAATCAACCTAACAGAGCAAGATCATCCACAAGATCACATTTGTAATGTTATAGGACTTTGTTCTAAAGCTGTTTCATACCCATTGGATACAGTGATCACAATATAGTGGCTATATCCAGGAAAGCCTAAGTTCCAACAGCTGGGCCTAAAATAGTGTATAAAGAGATCATACAAAATATTTTGCTGTGACTCTTATGTGGATGATGTTAAACATATTTGTTGTCTTCTGTGATTAATGAGGAGCATCCAGACGCTGCACTTGAGGAGTTTATGAAATTGCTTCTTCCAATTATTGATAAACATGCACCTGACTGTTAGAACTGTTAGGGCTCCATGGATTGATGAGGAATTGAAATACTGTATGGTTGAAAGAGATGGGACAAAAGGGAGTGGCTAATAAGTCTGGCTGCACATCTGACTGGCTGACTTACTGCAAACTGAGAAATGATGTAACTAAACTCATCAAGAAGAAGAAGAAACTTTATTATGAAGCCAAGATCAATGATATAAAACTTTGGAGTACCTTAAATGAAATTATCGGCATAAAGACCAATTCAACTCCCATCTTTCATCAAATCAGATGGCTTATTCATCACAAAACCATTTGATGTTGCCAGTTATTGTAATGATATTTCATTGGCAAAGTGGGCAAACGTAGGCAGGAAATGCCAACAATGAACAGTGAGCCATCAAAGTATTCTGGCATAAAAAAAAACAATGAAAGAAAAGCAGTGCAAGTTAGAATTTTGTAAAGTTAGTGTGGGAGAGGTGGAAAAATTATTGTTAACAATCAAAAATGACAACTTAGATGGAAAACTACTGAGGATGGTGGTAGCGCTCTGTAGCCACTCCTCTGTCATATTTTTATTCTGAGCCTAAGGGAAAGTCTTTGTCCTCAGGCCTGGAGGGAACACAAAGTCATTCCGCTACCCAAGAGTGGTAAAGCAGCCTTTACTGGTTCTAACAGAAGAACTATAAGCTTCCTGCCTGCTCTTAGCAAACTGTTGGGAAAAAATGTGTTTGACCAAATACAATGCTATTTCTCTGTAAACAAATTAACAACCGACTGCTTCTAGAGAAGGGCAATCAACATGTAATGCACTGACAGAAATGACTGATGATTGGTTGAAAGAAGATTTGTGGGAGTTGTGCTTTTAGATTTCAGTGCAGCCTTTGATATTATTGGCCTGTTGTTGAAAAAAAATGTATATGCTATGGCTTTTCAACCTTGTAGATTCAGAGCTATCTATCTAATAGAACTCAGAGGTTTTTCTTTAATGGAAGCATCTCTAATGTCATACATGTAAAGTGTTGTGTACTGCAGGGCAGCTCTCTAGGCCCTCTACTCTTTTCTATTTTTACCAATGACCTGCTACTGGCATTAAACAAAGCATGTGTGTCCATGTATGCTGATGATTCAACCACATACGCATCAGCAACCACAGCTAATGAAGCCACTGAAACCCTTAACAAAGAGTTGCAGTCTGTTGTGGAATGGGGGGCCAGTAATAATCTGGTCCTGAACATCTCTAAAACTAAGAGCATTGTATTTGGTACAAATCATTCCTTAAGTTCTAGACCTCGGCTGAATCTGCTAATAAATTGTGTGGCTGTTGACCAAGTTAAGGAGACTAAATTACTTGGCATTACCTTAGATTGTAAACTGTCATGGTCAAAACATATAGATTCAATGGTTGTAAAGATGGGGAGAGGTCTAGCCGTAATAAAGAGATTATCTGCTTTTTTGACACCACACTCTCACTTCTAGTTTTGTCTAATCTTAATTGTCCAGTCGTGTGGGCCAGTGCTCCAAGGAAATACCTAGTTAAGCTGCAGCTGGCCCAGAACGGAGCGACACATTTGCTCTTAATTGTAATCAGAGGGGTGCGTGCTCAGTCCCCTCTGTACTCCCTGTTCACCCACGACTGCATGGCCAGCCACGACTCCCAACACCATCAGTAAGTTTGCAGATGACACAACAGTGGTAGGCCTGATCACAGACAATTACGAGACAGCCTATATGGAGGAGGTCAGAGACCTGGCCGTGTGGCCCGAATAACAACCTATCCCTCAACGTAATCAAGACTAAGGAGATGATTGTGGACTACAGGAAAAGGAGGACCGAGCACGTCCCCATTCTCATCACGGGGCTATAGTGGGTCTGAGATCCTCAAAAGGTTCTACAGCTGCAACATTGAGAGCATCCTGGTTGCATCACTGCCTGGTACTGCAATTTCTCGGCCTCTGACCGCAAGGCACTACAGAGGGTAGTGCGTACGGCCCAGTACATCACTGGGGCTAACCTGCCTGCCATCCAGGACCTCTACAATTGTCAAAGACCCTGGCCACCCCAGTTATAGACTGTTCTTTCTACCACAGCATGGCAAGCGGTACCGGAGTGCCAAGTCTAGGACAAAAAGGCTTCTCAACAGTTTTTACCCCCAAGCCATAAGACTCCTGAACAGGTAATCAAATGGCTACCCGGGCCTATTTGTATTGTACTTTAACTTTAACTATACATTCATGTACATTCATGTACATACTACCTGAATTGGGCCGACCAACCAGAGCTCCCGCACATTGGCTAACCAGGCTATCTGCATTGTGTCCCGCTACCCACCACCCGCCAACCCCTCTTTACGCTACTGCTACTTTCTGTTCATCATATATGCATAGTCACTTTTGCCATATCTACATGAACATACTACCTCTATCAGCCTGACCAACCAGTGTCTGTATGTAGCCTCGCTACTTTTATAGCCTCACTACTGTATAGCCAGTCTTTTACTGTTGTTTTATTTCTTTACTCACCTATTGTTCACCTATCACCTCTTTTTGCACTATTGGTTAGAGCCTGTAAGTAAGCATTTCACTGTAAGGTCTACAACTTTTGTATTCGGGTGCACGTGACAAATAAACTTTTATTTGATTTGATGTGAATACTATGCATGTCAGTCTCTCTTGGCTTAGAGTTGAGGAGAGACTGACTGCATCACTTCTTCTTTTTTATAAGAAACATTGATGTGTTGAAATTCCCAAATTGTTTTGCATAGTCAATTTACACAGCTCTGACACACACACATACCCCACCAGACATGCCACCAGGGGTCTTTTCACAGTCCCCAAATCCAGAACAAATTCAAGAAAGCGTACAGTATTATATAGAGCCCTTATTGCATGGAACTTCCTTCCATCTCATATTGCTCAAATAAACAGCAAATCTGGTTTCAGACAACATATAAAGCAACACCTCACGGCACAACGCCTCACCCCTATTTGACCTAGATAGTTTGTGTGTATGCAGTGGTATGTAGGCTACGTGTGCCTTTAAAAAAAATGAATGTAGTTCTGTCCCTGTGCTGTTCTTGTCTATTGATGATCTGACGTCATTCTGTATTATGTTTAATGTTTTGTGTGGACCCCAGGAAGAATAGGGATGGGGATCCTAATAAAATACCAGGGCACGCAGGTTGAAATATCAGAACATACCCTGATCCAACTATATTAATTTGGGGACAGGTCGAAAAGCATTAAAAATGTATGGTAATTTAGCTAGCTAGCCTGCTGTTGCTAGCTAATTTGTCCTGGGAAATAAACATTGGGTTGTTATTATACTTGAAATGCACAAGGTTCTCTACTCTGACAATTTATCCACAGAGAAAAGGGTAAAAATTTGTTTTCTAGTAATCTATAATCCTTCAGGTTTCTTCTTCTTCTACTTTGGACTTTATATGGCAGTTGGCAACCAACTTTAAGGTGCATTACCACCACCAATTGGAATGGAGTGTGGACCTCGGTTCATCTTTCAATCACCACATGAGTATATGCTCCTAAAAACCAATGAGGAGATGGGAGAGGCAGGACTTGGAGCACGAGTGTCACAAATAGAATCAAGTTCTATTTTAGCGCCTGGCTACGCAGACACTCGTTGACACGCACAAGCAGTGTGGGTACAATGATTGAATAACATGTACATTTATTTAGCAAAGCTCGCGTACGCGACACGAGCGGTGTGGGTCAGCATGTTATAAAATCAAAGAGGGCCTTGTCTTCTGAAATGCGCCTTTTCCTATACTGTGGTCACAATGAAAATTCCTACTATGAGTGAAAATAGTTCTAGAAGGGGAACACACAAAGTATCTTGACTACTAGTTCAGTGAGCATACACATGCACCAGACAAGGCAAGTGACATTCCAAGCATACGAGCACAGACAGGAAGTAAAAACCAAAGACAGGAAAAAATATCTCACCTTCACATAAATCCAAACACTGACCCCACATGTCAGCTCTTGGTGCATATTGAGCTAAAATAGGCTAAGGAGGGATTTGATAACACTGTGTGAGATGATAAAGACATGACACTGACAGAGAGGCCTATTTTATTTCTGACAGCAATTTCTGAAGTCAGACTGCAGCATTTTCCTCTCAGTGATATTAGCCAGAAGGTTTCTGTATGCTTAGACGTGGGCTTGCTGACGTAATTGTGTGAGATAGCCAGTCCAGCAACCTCTTCAAAGGGGAAACGCAGTGAGTGTCTGCACAGCCTCACAGCTTGCAAGCTGCCCAGTCAGTATCCAATGTGTCATCATGTACATTCTACCATGTAGAATCTACATGATATATTCTCACTGCTAAAAGATGGCAGTCAAATTGCATCTGTCTACATCAGTCCACAGAAAGTCTTTATCAACAGTACTAAGTTTTTCACATGCTTTCTTGTGAGGCAGACAGACAGACAGACTGAGCCTGAACAGAATAAGAGCTTTATTTCAGCTAAGAAAAAGTGGGAAAGGAGGAAAACGGTATTAACACTTGAACCTTTTACTTTCTTTTGATGATAACCCCAACAGGAAGGACAGGCAACGTCCCAATCTAAAACTATTTCATCTTTTGTCTTATTGGCAGGGATGTACAGTATATTGTTTTCAAAATCTGCAGACTGTGAAATCCTAAATCAACAACAGAAGTTGGTTTGATTTTGCCAAGTCATGTTGTTCTTCTTCTTTCTCTCTCTCCGTTTCTGTGCTTTTGCAGAACTCAGCTGCACTGCAGACGTAGACTATATTGTCATTGGATATGCTTGTTGTGTTTATTCCCTGTGGAATGAGCATGTCTGAAGTCAGATTTCGTGATTATCATTGGCTATTGTGTTCCCAGCTGTATCAACCTAAAAAGTTTCCGTCAAAATATCTGGAATTAAAAGTTTATTGAGTTTTAGGATTCAGAATGCATTTCTCTGATGAGCTACAGAAGGTTGTGTGGGGACACCATCACTATAGGTGAAATGTCAATCAAGAGGAATATGAATGTGAGGAATAATCACCAGTCACATCAGGCTTCTAGAGGTTTTTCCAGCAGCACTAGTGTGCCGCTTGTGATTATCACTTGATTTGTTTCTTTAATTATTTGTATATTCTCTACAGACTATCAGTAACATTTAAAATATCTATTAACCCTAGCCCTAACCTTATCCCTTATCCTACGACAAAACTTAACCCTTACCCTAAACCTAGAACTAACACTAACCTTAACCCTAGCCCTAACCCTTATCCCATCCCTAAACTTAACCCTTACCCTAACCTTAGAATTAACCTAACCCCTAACCTTAACACACTTACCCGTATTCTAATCTAACTAAACCTAATCCTAATCCTAATCCTAACCTTAACCATAACATCTACAGATGGACTATCTAAATAACGTGTGACCAGACTGTAAACTGCAATTGAGCTCTTAGCTGGCTATGTTGTACACCATGACAATAAACTAAACCTTGAATATATAACGCCTAATGTAAACTCTAGTGTTATTTTTGGGTACCATGCTTCCTTATCTAGGGCTGACACTGAGAACTTGGGAAGAGCAGAATCAACACCCTCTGCATAATCAAAACAGTTGCTTTGTGCGAAGGTGTTAACTATGGAAAGTGCTAACCCATTTTCACAGTTAGCCATTGTTATGTAAATGTGAACTGAGAAGTACCAGCAGCCAGAGCAGGTCCACTGAGCCATGGCCTAGTGAGTCTCTGGAGCCAGGCCGTGGAAGTGGAAACACCAAAGTCTGAGCCTTTTTGATAAAATCGGGGTACACTGGGGTAAATCGTCAGTGGAAATTAGCCATTGGCTCTCATGACAAATGGCTGCTGAAAACAATATATATATATATATATATGATGGTAGATTTTGGACCGGGTTAGGGTTAGCACTAGGGTTAGGGTCAGTGTCATTATGCTCTGCAAATCAAACACTACACTTCCAAAAGTGCAGCGAGGTTGACTACTGGCCTCAGTTAGGCCACAGCCAGCCTCGTCCATATGTTGCCTTCTTGGAGAACCCTCCTTCTATTGTCACTGAATAAAACCATGAAGGCTCCACACAAGACTCCTCAGTCCAAACTTTGGATTTGCTTTGGCTACTTTTAATCAAGAAGAACACCCTGTACCCCAGCATTACATAGGATGGGTGGCTATGAACAAGAGATTTACAATCAATTATGTGCTAGACCTGGAAAAATGATAAATACGTGATGTAAAGTGGAAAGGTGATAAAAATATTTTCAGATTTTCAGATTTTAAGGGTTTATTAATGTAGTTTAAAATTCCAGTTTTCTTGTGCTGGAGTCAAATCCAAAATAATGTTGCCACAAAGTTCATGCACACAAACAAATGAAATAATCTCCATTATTTATTACAAATAATATCTGAAATAATGTCATGCAGGTGAAGAGAGGACCCAAAAGCGACTTAACAGAAACAGAGTTTATTTAAGTCCAAACAGGGAATAACAGAAATCCTCTAGTCTGTAGAGGGAATAACTGGAGAAGCGGCCACAGACTGCAGGTCGCCGGGGTAGGCGCTGGCCGAAGTTGACAGAGACACCTGCTCACAGCATCTGATGAAGGCAAAAACACGACAGGACAGGGGCGATACACAATCACAGCAAAAACACGACAGGACAGGGCGAAACGCAATCAGCATGGTGAATACTAAACAAGGAACCGGCGGGACAGGAACGGAACACAAAGGAATAAATAAGGACTCTAATCAGGGGAAAGGATCGGAACAGGTGTGGGAAGACTAAATGATGATTAGGGGAATAGGAACAGCTGGGAGCAGGAACGGAACGATAGAGAGAAGAGAGAGCGAGAGAGTGAGAGAGGGAGGAGAGAGAGGGATAGAAGGAGGGAAAGAACCAAATAAGACCAGCAGAGGGAAACGAATAGAATGGGAGCACAGGGACAAGACATGATAATAAATGACAAACATGACAGTACCCCCACTCACCGAGCGCCTCCTGGCGCACTCGAGGAGGAATCCTGGCGGCAACGGAGGAAATCATCGATGAGTGAACGGTCCAGCACGCCCCGAGACGGAACCCAACTCCTCTCCTCAGGACCGTAACCCTCCCAATCCACTAAGTATTGGTGACCCCGTCCCTCGAGAACGCATGTCCATGATCTTATGTACCTTGTAAATAGGTGCGCTCTCGACAAGGACGGGAGGGAGGGGAGGGAAGACGAACGGGGTGCGAAGAAAGGGCTTGACACAGGAGACATGGAAGACAGGATGGGACGCGACGAAGATGTCGCGGAAGAAGCGCAGTCGCACAGCGACAGGATTGACGACCTGGGAGACACGGAACGGACCAATGAACCGCGGAGTCAACTTACGAGAAGCTGTCGTAAGAGGAAGGTTGCGAGTGGAAAGCCACACTCTCTGGCCGCAACAATACCTTGGACTCTTAATCCTGCTTTATTGGCGGCTCTCACCGTCTGTGCCCTGTAACGGCAAAGTGCAGACCTCACCCTCCTCCAGGTGCGCTCACAACGTGGACAAACGCTTGAGCGGAGGGAACGCTGGACTCGGCAAGCTGGGATGAGAACAGAGGAGGCTGGTAACCCAGACTACTCTGAAACGGAGATAACCCGGTAGCAGACGAAGGAAGCGACTGTGAGCGTATTCTGCCCAGGGGAGCTGTTCTGCCCAAGACGCAGGGTTTCTGAAAGAAAGGCTGCGTAGTATGCGACCAATCGTCTGATTGGCCTCTCTGCTTGACCGTTAGACTGGGGATGAAACCCGGAAGAGAGACTGACGGACGCACCAATCAAACCGACAGAACTCCCTCCAAAACTGTGACGTGAATTGCGGGCCTCTGTCTGAAACGGCGTCTAACGGGAGGCCATGAATTCTGAATACATTCTCAATAATGATTTGTGCCGTCTCCTTAGCGGAAGGAAGTTTAGCGAGGGAATGAAATGTGCCGCCTTAGAGAACCTATCGACAACCGTCAGAATCACAGTCTTCCCCGCAGACAAAGGCAGACCGGTAATGAAGTCTAAGGCAATGTGAGACCATGGTCGAGAAGGAATGGGAGCGGTCTGAGACGACCGGCAGGAGGAGAGTTACCCGACTTAGTCTGCGCGCAGTCCGAACAAGCAGCCACGAAACGGCGCGTGTCACGCTCCTGAGTCGGCCACCAAAAGCGCTGGCGAATAGACGCAAGAGTGCCTCGAACACCGGGATGACCAGCTAACTTGGCAGAGTGAGCCCACTGAAGAACAGCCAGACGAGTGGAAACAGGAACGAAAAGGAGGTTACTAGGACAAGCGCGCGGCGACGCAGTGTGCGTGAGTGCTTGCTTAACCTGTCTTTCAATTCCCCAGACTGTTAACCCGACAACACGCCCATAAGGAAGAATCCCTCGGGATCAGTAGAAGCCACAGAAGAACTAAACAGACGGGATAAGGCATCAGGCTTGGTGTTCTTGCTACCCGGACGGTAAGAAATCACAAACTCGAAACGAGCGAAAAACAACGCCCAACGAGCTTGACGGGCATTAAGTCGTTTGGCAGAACGGATGTACTCAAGGTTCTTATGGTCTGTCCAAACGACAAAAGGAACGGTCGCCCTCCAACCACTGTCGCCATTCGCCTAGGGCTAAGCGGATGGCGAGCAGTTCACGGTTACCCACATCATAGTTGCGCTCAGATGGCGACAGGCGATGAGAAAAATAAGCGCAAGGATGAACCTTATCGTCAGACTGGAAGCGCTGGGATAGAATGGCTCCCACGCCTACCTCTGAAGCGCCAACCTCGACAATGAATTGTCTAGTGACGTCAGGAGTAACGAGGATAGGAGCGGACGTAAAACGTTCTTTTAGAAGATCAAAAGCTCCCTGGGCGGAACCGGACCACTTAAAACACGTCTTGACAGAAGTAAGAGCTGTGAGAGGGGCAGCAACTTGACCGAAATTACGAATGAAACGCCGATAGAAATTAGCGAAACCTAAAAAGCGCTGCAACTCGACACGTGACCTTGGAACGGGCCAATCACTGACAGCTTGGACCTTAGCGGAATCCATCTGAATGCCTTCAGCGGAAATAACGGAACCGAGAAAAGTAACGGAGGAGACATGAAAAGAGCACTTCTCAGCCTTTACGTAGAGACAATTCTCTAAAAGGCGCTGTAGAACACGTCGAACGTGCTGAACATGAATCTCGAGTGACGGAGAAAAAATCAGGATATCGTCAAGATAGACAAAAACAAAGATGTTCAGCATGTCTCTCAGAACATCATTAACTAATGCCTGAAAAACAGCTGGCGCATTGGCGAGACCGAACGGCAGAACCCGGTACTCAAAATGCCCTAACGGAGTGTTAAACGCCGTTTTCCACTCGTCCCCTCTCTGATGCGCACGAGATGGTAAGCGTTACGAAGGTCCAACTTAGTAAAGCACCTGGCTCCCTGCAGAATCTCGAAGGCTGATGACATAAGGGGAAGCGGATAACGATTCTTAACCGTTATGTCATTCAGCCCCTCGATAATCCACGCAGGGGCGCAGAGTACCGTCCTTCTTCTTAACAAAAAAGAACCCCGCCCCGGCCGGAGAGGAAGAAGGCACTATGGTACCGGCGTCAAGAGACACAGACAAATAATCCTCGAGAGCCTTACGCTCGGGAGCCGACAGAGAGTATAGTCTACCTCGAGGAGGAGTGGTCCCCGGAAGGAGATCAATACTACAATCATACGACCGGTGAGGAGGAAGGGAGTTGGCTCGGGACCGACTGAAGACCGTGCGCAGATCATGATATTCCTCCGGCACTCCTGTCAAATCGCCAGGTTCCTCCTGAGAAGTAGGGACAGAAGAAACGGGAGGGATGGCAGACATTAAACACTTCACATGACAAGAAACGTTCCAGGATAGGATAGAATTACTAGACCAATTAATAGAAGGATTATGACATACTAGCCAGGATGACCCAAAACAACAGGTGTAAACGGTGAACGGAAAATCAAAAAAGAAATAGTCTCACTGTGGTTACCAGATACTGTGAGGGTTAAAGGTAGTGTCTCAAATCTGATACTGGGAAGATGACTACCATCTAAGGCAACATGGGCGTAGGCTTGTCTAACTCTCTGAAAGGAATGTCATGTTTCCGAACCCATGCTTCGTCCATGAAACAACCCTCAGCCCCAGAGTCTATCAAGGCACTACATGTAGCACCCGAACCGGTCCAGCGTAGATGGACCGACAAAGTAGTACAGGATCTTGATGGAGAGACTTGAGTAGTTGCGCCACCAGTAGCCCTCCGCTTACAGATGAGCTCTGGCTTTTACTGGACATGAATTAACAAAATGTCCAGCAACTCCGCAATAGAGGCACAGGCGGTTGGTGATCCTCCGTTCCTCTCCTTAGTCGAGATGCGAATCCCTCCCAGCTGCATGGGCTCAGTCTCAAAGCCAGAGGAGGGAGATGGTTGCGATGCGGAGCAGGGAAACACCGTTGATGCGAGCTCTCTTCCACGAGCCCGGTGACGAAGATCTACCCGTCGTTCTATGCGGATGGCGAGAGCAATCAAAGAGTCCACATCTGAAGGAACCTCCCGGGAGAGAATCTCATCCTTAACCACTGCGTGGAGTCCCTCCAGAAAACGAGCGAGCAGCGCCGGCTCGTTCCACTCACTAGAGGCAGCAAGAGTGCGAAACTCAATAGAATAATCCGTTATGGACCGTTCACCTTGGCATAAGGAAGCCAGGGCCCTAGAAGCCTCCCTACCAAAAACTGAACGGTCAAAAACCCGAATCATCTCCTCTTTAAAGTTCTGGAACTTGTTAGAGCAATCAGCCCTTGCCTCCCAGATAGCTGTGCCCCATTCTCGAGCCCGGCCAGTAAGGAGTGAAATGACGTAAGCAACCCGAGCTCTCTCTCTAGAGTATGTGTTGGGTTGGAGAGAGAACACAATCTCACACTGCGTGAGAAAGGAGCGGCACTCAGTGGGCTGCCCGGAGTAGCAAGGTGGGTTATTAACCCTAGGTTCTGGAGGCTCGGCAGGCCAGGAAGTAACAGGTGGCACGAGACGAGACTCTGGAACTGTCCAGAGAGGTCGGAAACCTGAGCGGCCAGGTTCTCCACGGCATGGCGAGCAGCAGACAATTCCTGCTCGTGTCTGCCGAGCAGCGACTTAACAGAAACAGAGTTTATTCAAGTCCAAACAGGGAAAAACAGAAATCCTCAGTCTGTAGAGGGGAATAACTGGAGAAGCGGCTTGAACAGCAGACTGCAGGTCGCCTCGGGTAGGCACTTGAACCAGACAGACTCAGACACCTGCTCACACGCAGCATCTGATGAAGGCAAAAACACGACAGGACAGGGCGATACACAATCACACAGCACGGTGAATTCTAACAAGGAACCGAACAGGACAGGAACGGAACACAAAGGAAGAAATAGGGACTCTAATCAGGGGAAAGGATCGGGAACAGGTGGGGAAGACTAAATGATGATTAGGGAATAGGAACAGC
>NW_025745646.1:7500-14306 GCF_021184085.1 Oncorhynchus gorbuscha | reverse complement strand
AAGAAAGCAGAAAAAGAAAGAAAGAAAGAAAGAAGAAAGAAGAAAGAAAGCAAGAAAGAAAGAAAGAAAGAAGAAGAAGAAAGAGAGAAAGAGAAGAAAGAAAGAGAGAAAGAAAGAAAGCAAGAAAGAAAGAAAGAAAGAAGTAAAGAAAGAAGAAAGCAAGAAAGAAGAAAGAAAGAAAGAAAGAAAGAAAGAAAGCAAGAAGAAAGAAAGAAAGAAAGAAAGAAAGAGAAGAAAGAATGAAAGCAAGAAAGAAAGAAAGAAAGAAAGAAAGAAAGAAGAGTAGAAAGAAACGAAAGAAAGAAAGAAAGAAAGAGAAGAAAGAAAGACAAGAAGAAGAAAGAAAGAAAGAAAGAAAGAAGAGAAGAAAGAAAGCAAGAAAGAAAGAAAGAAAGAAGAAGCAAGAAAGAGTAGAAAGACAAAGCAAAAGCAAAAAAAGAAAGAAAGAAGAGAAAGCAAAGAAAGAAAACAAGAAAGAAAGAAAGAAAGCAAGAAAGACAAGAAAGGAAAGAAAGAAAGAAATGAAAGCAGAAAGAAAGCAAGAAGATGAAAGCAAGAAAGCAAAGAAAGAAAGAGAAGAAAGCAAAAGAAAGAAAGAAAGCAAGAAAGAAAGAAAGAAGAGAAAGAAAGAAAGAAAGAAAGAAGAAGAAAGCAAAGCAAGAAAGAAAGCAAGAAGAAAGAAAGAAAGAAAGTAGAAAGCAAGAAAGCAAAAAGAAAGAAAGAAAGAAAGCAAGAAAGAAAGCAAGAAAGAAAGAAAGAAAGAAAGAAAGAAAGAAAGAAAGAAAGAAAGCAAGAAAGAAAGAAAGAAAGAAAGAAAGAGAGAGAGCAAGAAAGCAAAGAAGAAGAAGAAAGAAAGAAGAAGAAAGAAGAAGAAAGAAGAAAGAAAGAAGAAGAAGAAAGCAAGAAGAGAAAGCAAGAAAGAAAGAAAGAAAGAAAGAAAGAGTAAGAAAGCAAAGAAAGAATAGAAAGACAAGCAAGAAAGCAAGAAAGAAGAAAGAAAGAAAGAAAAAAAGTAAAGCAAGAAAGAAGCAAGAAAGAAAGAGAAAGAGAGAAGAGAAAGAGTGAAAGCAGAAGAAAGAAAGAAAGAAAGAAAGAAAGAAAGCAAGAAGAAAGAAAGCAAAGCAAGAAAGAAGAAAGAAAGAAAGAAGGAAAGAAAGAAAGAAAGAAAGCAAGAAAGCAAAGAAAGAAGAAGCGAAAGACAAGAAAGAGAAGAGCAAGAAAGCAAGAAAGCAAGAAAGAAAGAAAGAGCAAGAAAGAGTAGAAAGAAAAGCAAAGACAAGAAAGAGTAGAAAGCAAAGAAAGCAAGAAAGAAGAAAGAAAAAGAAAACAGAAAGAAAGAAAGAAAGCAAAGAAAGACAAGAAAGAAAGAAAGCAAGAAAGAGTAGAAAGACAAGAAAGCAAGAAAGGGAAAGAAAGAAAGAAAGAGTAGAGTGCCAAGAGTTAAAAGAAACATGTTGCTGTGAAAGAAAGAAAGCAAGAAAGAAAGAAAGAAAGAGAGCAAAGAAAGAAAGGAAGAGTTGAAAGAAAGAAAGAGTAGAGTAAGAGCAAGAGCAAGAAAGAAAGAAAGAAAGCAAGAAAGAGTAGAAAGCAAGAAAGAAAGCAAGAAAGAAAGAAAGAAAGAGTAGAAAGCAAGAAAGAAAGAAAGAAAGAGTAGAAAGCAAGAAAGAAAGAAAGAAAGAGTAGAAAGCAAGAAAGCAAGAAAGAAAGAAAGAAAGAAAGCAAGAAAGAAAGAAAGAAAGAAAGAAAGAAAGAGTAGAAAGCAAGAAAGAAAGCAAGAAAGCAAGAAAGAAAGAAAGAAAGCAAGAAAGAGTAGAAAGCAAGAAAGAAAGAAAGAAAGAAAGAAAGAAAGCAAGAAAGAGTAGAAAGCAAGAAAGCAAAAAAGAAAGAAAGAAAGAAAGAAAGAAAGCAAGAAAGAAAGAAAGCAAGAAAGAAAGAAAGAAAGAAATAGTAGAAAGCAAGAAAGAAAGCAAGAAAGAAAGAAAGAAAGAGTAGAAAGCAAGAAAGCAAAAAGAAAGAAAGAAAGAAAGCAAGAAAGCAAGAAAGCAAGAAAGAAAGAAAGAAAGAAAGAAAGAAAGAAAGAAAGAAAGAGTAGAAAGAAAGAAAGAAAGAAAGAAAGCAAGAAAGAGTAGAAAGCAAGAAAGCAAAAAAGAAAGAAAGAAAGAAAGCAAGAAAGAAAGAAAGAAAGAAAGAAAGAAAGCAAGAAAGAAAGAAAACAAGAAAGAAAGCAAGAAAGCAAGAAAGAGTAGAAAGGGAAAAGGTAGGAAACAACAGATCAGAATGGCAAATATAGTGCAAAAGTACAGCTGAAAAGGTTTAGTAGATAAAGAGAGACAGAAAAGGAGGAGGAGAGAGTTGTCGTACCTTTGGCGATCTTGATATCGTGAGGTCCGAATCAGAGCCATGAGGGTGGAGTTGAAATGCATTGAGTTGTCCTCGCAACCGCAAGTCCATGCGAGGCAGCCTCTGTGGAGAGCCAATCAGGTGGGAGAGGTTGAGAAAAGAGGTGTCCGTGGTAGGGGGTGTGGTCTGAACTCCAGGTAAGGGGAAAGGAGGGGCCAAGGATTGAGGGAGCCTGGCGAGGGCAACAGCCTAAAAAGGTTGGTTTCAGTGTCTGTAATCTTATCTACCTGTTTATTTAGCCAGGATTATGTTCGACTCGGTCTGATTCTGAAGACACAGAAATTTAATTGCAATTCAGTTTTACCTCACAGTTCATAGAGGGAATTGAAATCCAATTCATGAATTGAAAGAAATCCTCATAGAATTTTTTTGATTTCAATTCATCTCCAAGTGACTGAATCTAAATGGAATTGAACCCGACCCCACTTGCAGTATCTTGTTGTCAGAGGTCCTATGATTTTCTATTCATTGCCTGTGTGCTAAAGGACTTGTCATATGTAGTAACCACAGTATGATTTCCAAACTGTGAAACTGCCTTTTCCAAAGGAAACAGTGGAAAAGTACCTGATTGTCTCCTGATTGGCAAGTGATACTCAAACAACTACACATTTATCCAACGGGCCGTCTGCTACAGAATGAGCGACTGCGAGAGCCAAGAGCCACGCGCACCGCAATGGCCGACGCTGACCAACTGACCTAACCTATGCCCATGTTCCCTAGACAATGTGTGAATGCAACGGTATGCACTCACGTGATCTTTATTACAATGTCAAATGTACACACATGTACACATACAACCCCTGTACCCTCCCACTAACACACAGTATATCAAGAGAATATACTGGAATAGACTGCAAGACATAGCAAACAGTAGTATCATCAGTGTAGTCGTATTACTCTTAATCAGGAGACGAGTGGGTTTTATCAAGGCATCTCATAGAGCCCCTACCTGTATGGAGGTTCGCTACATGTTTTTGATTGATTTATTTCTAAACAGGTCAAACCAATGGATGAACTGCTATATTTGAAAAAAACAACCCAGGGTTGTTTTTCCATCTATTAGTCGGTCATCGGTTGGTTTGACCTCTGAACATGAGCGTTGGGTACTCCATAGGACGGGCGAGCACGTGTGACACGATGTTAGTGTGTGTGTGTGTGTGTGTGTGTCAGTGCCCGAAAGCGTGTGTGGTAAACAGTCGTCGCAGCCAACATCCACAGCCTCCAGGTGTCCATAGCGACAAGCCATGCAACAGAAAATGCGACGGTCGCATTGCTTTTCCTAACCCCCAGATCCCCGACATTCAACATACCTCCACGGCAGCATGCCCCCCCACTCCCCAGCACAAGCAGTCGTGCAGCACTTGCCAGAGAGCATCATCATATTAGCTGTGATGGATTCTTGAGATATCTCGTATTGGTCCTTTTTGTTGTGCTTCATTTTTCTCTCTGGTTTCTAGAACTCATGACTGTGAAGAAGCTTTAGTGGTCTTTTAGACATGATACAAAGACGGATTGTGGTCAGATCTCTCTCCATGCTAAACGGTTGCGTGTCAGAAGGGGTCAGTTAAAGATGTTTATTAATAACATTCCCAGGTAAATATAAAGAAGAATGATTTGTTTCGACCAACCAGATGTGAAGACTACTGTGTATAGGGGAGACGGAGTGGTAGAGGTTAGTGGCGTTAGAACCAGAAGGCTTCTATAATGAGATGGAGCTACAGATAAAAAATGGAAGGAAGAGGGAGAGGAAGAGGGAGAGGAAGAGGAGCGAGATTGTGACGACATTGAAAAAGGAGAAACAAGAAATCAAGACGATACGTGATTCAAGGGGAGAAAGAAAGAGAGGATATTGAGAGAGAAAGAGAGAGAGAGAGAGGAGAGAGAGAAAGAGAGATAGAGAGAGAGAGAGAGAGAGAGAGAGAGAGAGACAGAGAGAGAGAGAGAGACAGAGAGAGAGAGAGAGGAGAGAGAGAGAGAGAGAGAGGAAGGAGAGAGAGAGAGAGAGAGAGAGAGAGAGAGAGAGAGAGAGAGAGAGAGAGAGAGAGAGAGAGAGAGAGAGAGAGAGAGAGAGAGAGAGAGAGAGAGAGAGAGAGAGAGAGAGAGAGAGAGAGAGAGAGAGAGAGAGAGAGAGAGAGAGAGAGAGAGTGTGAGAGAGAGCGAGAGAGAGAGACAGAGAAAGTGTGAGAGAAGGAGAGAGAGAGAGAGAGAGAGAGAGAGAGTGAGAGAGAGAGAGTGAGAGAGAGAGAGAGAGAGAGAGAGAGAGAGAGAGAGAGAGAGTGAGAGAGAGAGAGAGTGAGAGAGAGAGTATAACAAGACAAGAGAATAAGACGAGGACTGAAACCATGTCAATCTATCACCAAAAATGGCCAATCAATGGTCATTTCCCAAACAAAGCAGGCCTTCCTGGAAAGTTCCCTACCATAACAAAGGTTAGAAAGGTCAAGCATAAGAAAGAGGTCAAATACTACTCTTGGATTGACCAGTCCCAGGTGGGAGAAAGTGATGTAGGGGTTAGGGCCTTTAACGTAAAGTCTCCTCTCAGGATTAGTGTACTAAAACAACGACAAGCTAGAATATAACCCACATAAGCCATCACAGCATCTATCATCGTTGTTATCCATGAACACTAGGGATTTCCATGAGTGACATATTGTATGCAATAGGGAATTGCTGGGCTGCGTCCCAAATGGCACCCTGTCCCAAATAGCACCCTATTCCCAATGTAGTGCACTACTTTTGACCAGGCCCCATAGTGCTCTAGTTGAAAGTAGTGCACTGTATATGGAATAGGGTTCCATTTGGGACACAACCCTGGATAGAGTGGAGAGAAGGAGCAGGGAGAAGAGAGGACAGAGAGGACAGAGGCAGACAGTAGGAGAGAGGGACAGAGATAGACAGTAGGAGAGAGGGACAGAGACAGACAGTAGGACAGAGACAAATAGTAGGCCAGAGTCAGAGGGACAGAGACAGACAGTAGGTTAGAGGGACAGAGACAGATAGTAGGATAGAGGGACAGAGGCAGACAGTAGGAGAGAGGGACAGAGGCAGACAGTAGGATAGAGGGACAGAGGCAGACAGTAGGAGAGAGGGACAGAGGCAGACAGTAGGAGAGAGGGACAGAGGCAGATAGTAGGATAGAGGGACAGAGGCAGATAGTAGGAGAGAGGGACAGAGGCAGATAGTAGGATAGAGGGACAGAGGCAGACAGTAGGAGAGAGGGACAGAGGCAGACAGTAGGACAGAGACAAACAGTAGGCCAGAGTCAGAGGGACAGAGACAAACAGTAGGCCAGAGTCAGAGGGACAGAGACAGACAGTAGGTTAGAGGGACAGAGACAGACAGTAGGTTAGAGGGACAGAGACAGACAGTAGGACAGAGACAAACAGTAGGCCAGAGTCAGAGGGACAGAGACAGACAGTAGGTTAGAGGGACAGAGACAGACAGTAGGACAGAGACAAACAGTAGGCCAGAGCCAGAGGGACAGAGACAGACAGTAGGTTAGAGGGACAGAGACAGATAGTAGGATAGAGGGACAGAGACAGATAGTAGGATAGAGGGACAGAGGCAGACAGTAGGAGAGAGGGACAGAGGCAGACAGTAGGACAGAGACAAACAGTAGGCCAGAGGCAGACAGTAGGACAGAGACAGACAGTAGGTTAGAGGGACAGAGACAGAGAGTAGGTTAGAGGGACAGAGACAGACAGTAGGACAGAGACAAACAGTAGGCCAGAGTCAGAGGGACAGAGACAGACAGTAGGTTAGAGGGACAGAGACAGAGAGTAGGACAGAGACAAACAGTAGGCCAGAGTCAGAGGGACAGAGACAGACAGTAGGTTAGAGGGACAGAGACAGATAGTAGGATAGAGGGACAGAGGCAGACAGTAGGAGAGAGGGACAGAGGCAGACAGTAGGATAGAGGGACAGAGATAGATAGTAGGTTAGAGGGACAGAGACAGACAGTAGGACAGAGACAAACAGTAGGCCAGAGTCAGAGGGACAGAGACAGACAGTAGGTTAGAGGGACAGAGACAGACAGTAGGTTAGAGGGACAGAGACAGACAGTAGGACAGAGACAAACAGTAGGCCAGAGTCAGAGGGACAGAGACAGACAGTAGGTTAGAGGGACAGAGGCAGATAGTAGGATAGAGGGACAGAGGCAGACAGTAGGAGAGATGGACAGAGGCAGACAGTAGGATAGAGGGACAGAGATAGATAGTAGGATAGAGACAAACAGTAGGCCAGAAACAGAGGGACAGAGACAGACAGTAGGAGAGAGGGACAGAGATAGATAGTAGGATAGAGACAAACAGTAGGCCAGAAACAGAGGGACAGAGACAGACAGTAGGAGAGAGGGACAGAGGCAGACAGTAGGATAGAGGGACAGAGATAGATAGTAGGATAGAGAC